>NC_079212.1:129733308-129991089 GCF_029633865.1 Lampris incognitus
CAGCAGGGATGGACGACATGACCCAGAAAGGGCCGGTGTGGGTGCAGGTCTCTGTTCCAACCAAGCAGTTGCACACCTGAGTCTACAAACCAAGGTAGTTAGCAAAGACTATTGGTTGACTAGTAGAATCAGGTGTGTAACTGTTTGGTTGGAGCAAAGACCTGCACCTATACCAGCCCTTTCTGGGTCATGTCGCCCATCCCTGATCTGCAGAATCAAAGATTTAAGGGCAATCCTCCTCCTATCAAAAACTAAAACCTATTTACTTCATCCTTAAACCTATGTATGTGAGTGAATCGAGAGTGCAGGTGTGGTAAATCACTTAACTTAGACCTACTTTAAATTATACCCGGAGCAAAGAGAGTCGCAAGTGTCTTTGCTTGTTTCCAATGGACGCAATTGTCATTTTCCCATCCAGCACCCATGTTGTTTAAATAGCAAATGTGCTTGCACCCATCTGAGCACCCATGGGCACGTTGGTCTTACAATGAGGTGTGATCAGGCGTATTGTTGCTATCTTGAGGCAGTGGGAAGCCATTGTGCCACTGACCGACAAAAACCTGGTCTCAAGTCAATGGCGCAGTATTTTACTGTTATTTTACGGGCGTATTACGGCTCGAATATACTCCCGAGCGAATGCGCACATGGACAGCTGCAGACACAGACAGTAAGATGGGCGTACATAGGCGGGTACACAACGTGTGTACATTCTGCTGGTTACACACACAGTGACATGCAGCAGCGCACAAACATGCAAAAGATTACAACAAAAAACATTACAATGTGAAATTTTATTATTGTGTGCGTCACGATATTCAAAAAAATAAATGTAAAAATACTTATTATCTTTATCAGAATTGGCTAAGCGCAGTGATGAGGTATGAAATTGGCTAATTATTCTGCCAATTGTGGTAATACATAGGCATTTAAATGACCCGTCAGGCTGAGCGTGTCTGTCAAGACTCATCAAATGAAAGAGCCTATCGAAAACGGATCAGAGACGGATCGACTTTCACTTCGCACATGGGCAGATCCGTCCCCTTAGCAGAAAACCATTCCCGTTTCTCCTACTTTTTATTTTAAAAACTTTCCCTCCTTTTTTTTCCACCCCAATTGTACTTGGCCAATTACCCCACTCCTCTGAGCCAGCCCTGGTCGCTGCTCCACCCCCTCTGCTGATCTGGAGAGGGCTGCAGACTATCACATGCCTCCTCCAATACATGTGGAGTCGCCAACCGCTTCTTTTCACCTGACAGAGAGGAGTTTCACCAGGGGGACACAGCGTGTGGGAGGATCACGCTATTCCCCCCAGTTCCCCCCCCCGAACAGGCGTCCCAACCAACCAGAGGAGGCGCTAGTGCGGCGACCAGGACACATTCCCACATCCGAATTCCCACCCACAGACATGGTGTTTCTGTAGGGGCGCCTGACCAAGCTGGAGAAAACACAGGGATTTGAACCAGCGATCGCCATGTTGGTAGGTAATGGAATAGACCACCACACCACCCGGACGCCCCTCATTTCTCCTACTTGTTGAATTTGGCCAACTGTATTCAGCCTCTAACATGTACGGAGGGATTTGAGAAGTTGCTATTTCCAATCAAGAATGAAAAACTATGTTACTTAGTAGGTTCAGTTTGCTTAGTGAACCTCCTATACCGGTGTTGTATTGAACTCTGTTTCCCCATTAAGATGTGTTTCCCTCTAGCCAGAAGAAAGTGTTCACATGGAAGCCAGGATAGCTGTCAGTTAAGGTAAGGGTTAGGGTTAAGCTTTGGGTTAGGTCAGGGTTAGGTTGAGGTTGAGGTTAAGCATCCTGGTGGTGTATGGATCTCTGGCAAAGGGAAAACAGATCTTGACAGGGAAACCGGCAAGAGGCGGTGCGCGTATGGCTGAGTCCCACCCATTGGCAGGCTTCCGGAAGTTGGTCAATCCGAAGAAAGCAGTGGGCTTTTAGGGAGGTGGGCCTTAAAATGACAGCTAAAACGGCTTGTTTCACCCAGCGGACGAACTGAGAGGCTACATAAAGGGTCAGTATAAGATAAATAAGGATCTTTTTTTTTTCACTGTGAAATATGCAAAGCTACTCTAGTGGAGCTCCAGAATATAAAAAAAAATAATACAGAGCTGGAATGAGCATGATATGACCTCTTTAAGAGACTAAGTACGACCCCTTTGCGTCTTACTTTGCACCCAGATTATGTACTGTTTAACTAGCAAACGTGGATTTGGACCCGCCTTAAGTGCACTTGCACCATGCTTTAGACCATGCACTATAAATAATTTAAATAGGGCTGAAAGAGTATTTGGGAAGAGGGGGAACTAGGAGAAAGAAAAATGATAAAGCTACAGGTGTTAGTCATGGCTCTCTCACCTTCTGTTGCTTGTCCATAATTTTTCCTCCAACACCACAGCAATCCTTTTGATATCCCGGTGTTAAAAAGGGTACGCCCCAAATGTGCAGGGCACATGTATTGCATTACTACGTACGCTCAACTTGCACACAGCTAAGCAGCATAAAAAGCCCATCGCTCAACAGGAGTGCTGACACCGTCTAGCTCCCCTGCCTCGTGTAATGCCACAGCTCACATGGCATATTCAGCTTTGTAAAACATTCATTTTGTGTGTGTGTGTGTGTGTGTGTGTGTGTCTGTGTGTGTGTGTGTGTGTGTGTGTGTGTGTGTGTCTGTGTGTGTGTGTGTGTGTGTGTGTGTGTGTGTGTGTGTGTCTGTGTGTCTGTGCGCGTGTGCACACATGGCGGTGTCTTTATGGCAACCCAAAACAACTGAAGCCTTTATAAAACCCAACAAGCATGGCGGGAGTGAGAGGTGTTCATTGACTGTGAAAAGCATCCCGGCCACATTATCAGAACATTATGTTCCACAAACAAACACCTCCCTAATGCCATGCCATGAGGAGCTCAGGCTCCAAGTCAAACAGAGAGAGAAAACCTAAGCAGATTTGCAGGTTGGTGGGCAAAGGAGCCTAAATCGGAGATGGTAGCTGTCACCAAAAATGCAGTGGGTAAACGAAAACTCTAGAAACCGGCATATTTTTATCTCCGGCTTGGTCGGGCATCCCCAATGACACAATTGGCCATGTCTGTGGGTGGGAAGTCGGATGTGGGTATGTGTCCTGGTCGCTGTACTAGTGCCTCCTCTGGTTGGTCGGGGCACCTGTTTGGGGGGTAGGGGGACTGGGTGGGGGTGGGGGGTAGCGTGATTCTCCCACGCACTACGTCCCCCTGGCGAAACTCCTCACTGTCAGGTGAAATGAAGCGGCTGGCGACAGCACATGTATCGGAGGAGGCATGAGGTTGTCTGCAGGGGGGGTGGAGCAGCGACTGGGATGGCTCGGAAGAGTGGGGTAATTGGCCGGATACAACTGGGAGAAAAAAAGGGGGGGGGGGAATCGGCATATTTGAAGATTTTAGCACGCTGTCCCTCGAAGGCATGGCAGCGACGTTAATAGCCATTGAAAAGAATTGAGGCTTTCTGTCGACTGTCAAGTTTACAAGCTCGCTCAACCCCAGCCTCTGCACAGCAGTATGTTCCCATGGCTATATGGGCAGCCCAATCACAGCAAAACCCAAAGAAGAGAAAAATAAATCAAAAAACCACACCCAACACATTACTACATTGTTGAGGTTTGAAAACATGATCCATCAATGGACATACTGTACAGAAAAACAAGAAACAGAGGCACACGATGAGATCAGTTCCAGAAATGTGGAATCGGGGGTGTACAATGAGGATGCCTGGCAAAAACCGAAACATGTTGAAATCTTTTACTCGCCACTTAAACTGACAACATGTCCAATTGAATCCTCTCATTTCTCATCTGTAGCAAATACAACCTCACCATCGCGCTACCTGTCAGTTGTCCCGCTCCACTGTCAGCACAGCTACCTCCCAGTGTCATTTACATTACCCTTCCCCCTCCCTCCCACAGCTAGGCTGAGTTTATTTCACCTACATTTTCCTTCTTTTTCTCTGTTTCTTTTGGGCATGAATACAAAAAAACCCCTAAACATTCAGCTGGCCCTACCCAACAAAATGTCTGTTAAAGGGAAATTTCACCATAATTATTGTCGAGGTTAAGTCAATTTTGAACTGTTACCTGAATTTGTAGAACCAAAAAAGAAAATAAAAGAAAAGAATCAAATGCACACAATATTTGCCAAGAAAATGCCATTTTTCTGCTTACAGTCAAGTTCTGACAAGATTTAGCCGTTCCCTCAATATCCAATGCTATTTGTATTTCACCTTTTAAAATCGCCATAACCCAGCCACCGGGGACGCACAAGCCAGTGCATTCTTATTGCCGGTCCCATGCCCGGATAAATGGGGAGGGTTACGTCAGGAAGGGCATCCGGCATAAAACCTTTGCCAAATCAAATATGCAGATCATAAATCAACTGTTCAAAGTAACGGGGAGTACAGGAGAGAAGTGAAGAAGAGAGTGCAGGCAGGGTGGAGTGGGTGGAGAAGAGTGTCAGGAGTGAGTTGTGACAGAAGGGCACCAACAAGAGTGAGAGGGAAGGTTTACAAGATGGTTATGAGACCAGCTATGTTGTATGGTTTGGACACGGTGGCACTGACGAAAAAGACAGGAGGAGGAGCTGGAGGTGGCAGAGTTGAAGGTACCAAGATTTTCGTTGGGAGTGACGAAGAAGGACAGGATTAGGAACGAGTATATTAGAGGGACAGCTCAGGTTGGACGGTTTGGAGACAAAGCAAGAGAGGCAAGATTGAGACGGCTTGGACATGTGTGGAGGAGAGATGCTGGGTATATTGGGAGAAGGATGCTGAATATGGAGCTGCCTGGGAATAGGAAAAGAGGAAGGCCAAAGAGGAGGTTTATGGATGTGGTGAGGGAGGACATGCAGGTGGCTGGCATGACAGAGGAAGATGCAGAGGACAGGAAGAGATGGAAATGGATGATCCGCTGTGGCGACCCCTAAAGGGAGCAGCCGAGAGAAGAAGAAGACTTTTTAAAATCACCATGACATAAATGATCGAGTTTGTAATCAAATGTTTAACAATAGCAACTCTTCCGGGTTGACAATGGGCTCCTACTCACAGTACCTTGTTCCCTCCCCTTGGAGGTGTGACAGAGTTGGGGAAGAGAAGGGGTTTGAATTGCCAATGAGATTGATATCCCTGCCGATGACAAAACTGGGAGGTACATTTTCTACCTCTACCTACAGTGCTCTCCACTGACAGAGAGTGACTAGACCGATGGTGTCTGTCTATATTGAGCATTACTGAGGACCGATATATGGAGACAAGTTGAAAACGGTGACGTTTCCCTTTAAAGCGGCGGTCTGTTACTTGCCAGAATTCTTTCCAATGCTGGTACCAGGGTCTTGCCCTTGCCCCTTGCTTGTGGTGCTTGTGTTCAACCTATCCTATTTTGCCCTCGTAAAGCTCTCCTTTCATTACCCTATCTATCAACGTCTTTTCTGTCGAGCCATTTCTTTTCTCTTCCTTCTCCACCATTCTCCCTGGCTTGAAAGGGACAACTCTTCATTCCACGACAGCTCAGAAGCATCTGCTTCTCTGCCAACGAAACATCTGTGTCACCCCGACCAGCCTCCGGGGACAGCATGACCACCAGGAACACATGGCCACTGCTCACAAAGACCTGCAGACCTGTCCAAGCCGAGTGTGTGCATTCCGTGTCTTCAAGACGCTGTACTGCGCGCATGCTGGCATTTTCTTTTTGCACGAACACGGCGGCTTTCATAATAACATTTCTGTGCATGTGTGTTTCTGAAGGCTGGGGTTATTTGTTGGCTGACATGTTTGTGCATGATCAACGGTGACAGTGCCACTTGCCATGACTGTCAGGTACTATATCATCACAATATGGAGATTGTGTCTGCTGTGTCATATTGCTGACAGTACTTAAGAGCCTCTAGTCCCCGTGTGTGTTTGTGTGTGTGTGTGAGGGTGTGTGCATGTACGTGCCAGCTGTAATAACGCCAACTGTATTAGAATTCGGAGAGGCTTCGGGCTGTCACAGGTCTTTAGGCGCTCAACGGAGGGCAGGAAAAACACATGTCAAAATATATTCACATTGAGCCTGATTGTAGTGAAAACAGTTGGCTGCAATTTGACAAATGGCTTTTAATAGGTCATACTGCAGCCTATGCATGCTGATGAGTATTTGGAGGGAAAAGGACAAAGAGAAGAGAGATGGAGTAACAGAGAGGGAGTACAAAAAAAAGAGGGAGAAAACGAAAGAACAGGCAGATGAATAGGCAGCTATAAGACAGCCACTTCCACGGATGAGGCATTATTCGTCTTTTCTGACAGATTCTTCGGGAGATTAACGAGATGGCGAATGAAACGGTGATGGTGACAGTCCCCGTGTAAACTCCACCTTTAACCTGAGGGAATACATATCAGTATGACCCATGGCTATTTTGTCTTGACATTACTTATAACTGGCTGTATTCACAATGTTTCACTGTAAACACATCCAAGTTTTATCAAATTCACATTTTTATTGCAGCTGTTTAAAGGAGTAAGTGTGAATGAGATATAACGAGATATGTGTCCCCCTCCCTATCTGAAGCGCTTGCTTTTTAGTGCGGCCATTAAGCTATCTGCAGTCAGAAATACACATATCAAAACCAAGCAAGGGAATAACCAAGAATAGCCAGTGGGGCTTTAGACCATAAAACAACTAGTGAAAGATTCATTCTCAAGTCTAGACTTTATACTATGTAAGTCTTTCATCCAGAAAAGTCCATAACATGGTAATGCTAATGTTTCAGAAACACTCTTAGAAGTCATCTTTTGTTGGTCCTCTCTGCCTGCAGACAGTGAGTGGGGGGAGTGGCCGTACAGTCACAACACTATAAACCAGGTTTGGGTTGGGGAATCTGAAGATCATGTCATCCTGATTTTATTGCCATCACAACCATTGGCATCCCCCCAATTGTACTTGGCCAATTACCCTACTCTTTTGAGCCGTCCCGGTCGCTGCTCCACCCCTTCTGCCGATCCAGGGAGGGCTGCAGACTACCACATGCCTCCTCCGATACATGTGGAGTCGCCAGCCGCTTCTTTTCACCTGACAGTGAGGAGTTTCGCCAGGGGGACGTAGCGTGTGGGAAGATCACGCTGTGCGGCCCAGTCCCCCCCCCCCCAAACAGCTGTCCCCGACTCACCAGAGGAGGCGCTAGTGCAGTGACCAGGACACATGCCCACATCCAGCTTCCCACCTGCAGACATGGCCAATTGTGTCTGCAGGGACGCCTGACCAAGCTGGAGGTAAAGCGGGGAATCGAACCGGCAATCTCTGTGTTGGTAGCCAACGGAATAGGCCGTTACGCTACCCGGACGCTCTCAACATTTTATCTTTTATGCAAAAACCTATGCAAGCAGCACCGGATTAATTTGCACTATGCTTTCAACCAATCCACCTTGTACAGACAGCCTCCCAGCTGTTGTCGATAATGAATAATCACACATCCCATCAAACTTACCCAGAGGGCTCACTCACTGTTTATCATATTTCCAGTGTCAGTTAATCTACCATGTGAGAAGGAATAGCTTCATGGTTACATGCAAAATGCAAATTTGAAAACAATATTTGAATGATATTAGTGATAACATTGAAATAAATAAAACGTGGCAGTCAGTTCACTGGATTCAGTCTTTAAGACCACTGTTTGTTTTAATTTGGTCAGGAATGAAATCTTCAAACAATTTTGACATCACTTTAAAAATGTAACTCGTGCCTGTGTCTCCTTTTTTTTTACAAGCTACTCCCGTCATTCCCATGAAGGGGATTTTTACTTTTTCCATGAAGCAATTCTACTTATACTCAAGTACCGTTTATCAGTATTCTACCCATCCCGTCCTCTAAGCACAAAATGAGGTATTAGTGAAACAGTGAGTCAATCAACAAGTGGTTCGAATACGGCGATGCTATTGGTTATAAATGCATTCCAGTCATGCTGCTGCTCATGAGTCCCCAAAGCACAGTTAGCAACAGCCTCGAGGGCATTCTCCACTATAATTATGAACATATTTGTACCATATTTTTCTCATACCCTTAATCTCAATTAAGAATGTGTTCTTGTGTAGTATTGCCATGTTATGAAATCCCAAGCTCAAATAACTGTCGGCTGGCCAGGCTGCATGCAAGTTGTCACAGAACTTTTCTTTTTTTTTTTTACTTCCACTTGTTTTTTCCTCTTCAGAACATTAGCTCCATAACACACTCTTGAACGCCTTCATTTCGCAATTGGATCGCAATTTCTCAATCTTTCTGTCTCTGTCACAGACTCTGATGTTCTGTCTGGAGTGTTGAAGCATGCCCCGGAGACCCGGTGTTGGACCGCGAAAGCGGCGGATTAATGAGCTATGAGCCATTGAAACGCGGTACAGGCAACTGGAGAAGAATCGCGAGAGAGGTTTTAGGATCTCCGCACAACGAAAAGAAATGAGACGAAGGATATTAAGGAGAGGAAGAGGTCCCACAGCAGGACGTTGGGGGGGCGGGGGGGTGAATTGCCGGCAGCATGTTGGCAGCTGTGTTCATGGCAGCGGATGAGCGGAGGAAAGAAAAGAGAGCAGGCCAGTCACTGGAGTTTTAGCCGCTATGGGTCTCTGGATGAGAAGCAATGAAAGAAAGAAAAAAAAAGACAGAAGAGTTCAAAAGTGTCTCATACGCTTCCGCATAAGAAATAGAAGCGTGGAGAGGACCTGGGAGGCACATGGGAGTGAGAAATATTTCCTTTGCGTTTCCGTGAGGTGTTCGAAAGACAGAAGAGAAGAGAAGAGAAGAGAAGAGAAGAGAAGAGAAGAGAAGAGAAGAGAAGAGAAGAGAAGAGAAGAGAAGAGAAGAGAAGAGAAGAGAAGAGAAGAGAAGAGAAGAGAAGAGAAGAGAAGAGAAGAGAAGAGAAGAGAAGGGAATTGGAGTCAGATGGTAATTTGTTCAGCAGCAGTCTTATTTAGAAAAGGGGGTCACTAAAGGGCACCATCACACACACACACACACACACACACACACACACACACTACGCAGGATGAGGACCAGCTGATGATGCAGAGCATAGTCTCAAGTCTAAGTCTACATTCATTACATGCTAATGCAGTGGGTCTGCAAGTTGGATCGATTTGCTAAAGTCACACACACACACACACACACACACACACACACACACACACACACACACACACACACACACCATCTGTCATAAGTCACTTGAGTATGACAGAATTGACTATGGTGACAAGCTCATTGCAAACAGAGATAGAAATCAGTTTTTAATTTGTTTTAGCTTGATAGATCCATAAATCATTTCAGCTAGGCAGGTGGTGTTGGACACCTCTACTGGTTACCGTGCCAACGCATCAAACTTAATCATAACAAGTCACTTGGGGAGGGGAGGGGGTGTGTCATAAAAAATGCACCCACACATAATTATGCAAACTATAGATGCAAGGTGCACAAAAGAGCGCACACACACACACACACACACACACACACACACACACACACACACACACAAAGAGATAAATGTGGAAAATATCTGTAAATCATCTGAGCTCAAAAATCTATTCACCCATGCATTATGGTGTGGACAGACACACATTGCTGCACACATGTACGCAAACACACATGCAAGCGCAAGTGAACACACACACACACACACACACACACACACACACATGCAAGTTGCTGGTTTGTGGTAATTTAATGATTTATGACAATCAAATCATAAGAAAGCATGTTGTAATGCCCAGTGCTCCGACAGAGTTGCAGGTTTTGGCCGACAGTAATCCCCCTGAGCCCTGGCTGGTCTATTTCTGATTACTGTACAACAATGGCAGCAAAGAATATGCCTTTAAAACATATAAATGGCCAAATTAGTTTGCAATAACCTACTGAGCAGATGGAAAATGTACTGCTCTGGCGAGAGGGTGGCTGCTGACTGTTTTCTAGTTGCTGACTGATGCCGCAATCCTCTTTTGCCACATCACGTGTGCATGCCCCGGTACATGTATGAGCTATTATCGCACCTAGCTGTGGCCATGACGACATGTGTAAAAAGAGTGACGCTGCACTACTTAAATGACCCAAAAAGTCATTTCCTGGCCTTGCCCGGCCAAACATAGGAAGGCATTGATCCAAGAGGTACTTGAATGTGTGTTCACGTGCACGTCCCGTCTGCTTGTGTAAGAGAGCGCGAGCGAGAGGTACGTAAGTACACCTCAGGGACAGAGAGGTTTGGGGCCTTTTAAATAAATAAACAAACACATAAATAAAGTCAATCGATAGAGGGAGCCTGATCCTGCACTGAGGGCCTGTGTTTGGCCTCACACTTCATAAGAGAAGCCTGGGAGGGCGGCGGCGGTGGGGGGGGGGGGTCAGGGGCGAGCGAGAGAAAGAGAGAGAGAGAGAGGCTGTCTTACATTACTTCTCTCTCAGTGGTTGCAGAGTGCTGGTTAGTGGAAGTCAAGACCTGCTTTCCCTCTTACACAAAACAGACCCCCATCTGCTCTCACAGTCCAAACACACACCTACAGACACAGGCACATGCACACAAACACATAGACACAAAATCTCTTGTTTAGACAAGCGCAAGGTGTGCAAGTACACACAAACAGGTTCACACAGGCATGCGTGCTCGCAGATATAGATACACTCTCCTCAAGCGTCCGTAACACAAATCATACTCCTATCCAAACTGAAGCTAGAACACATACAAAGCACACCTTCATCCATTCCTCAGTGCTGCACCTCAAAGCCTAAATCTGCCACGGAGCAGGGTGTTTTATGGACGAAGCATGCTTGTGCATCCCTTGGCTTTGGCACGTGTCCCTTTAAGGCCCATACCTTGGAACTATGAGGAGCGTTCAGCCCTGAGCGACGAGCAATCACTCACTCCAGCCTTTCCCCCGGCACTGTGCAAACCAGAACAAGTGTGAATGCACTTGCTGAAGAACCACCTGACAGATTTGAAAGCCAACATGCAGCTCTGCGTTTGTGTGTGTGTGTGTGTGTGTGTGTGTGTGTGTGCGTGCGTGCGTGCGTGCGTGCGTGCGTGCGTGCGTGCGTGCGTGCGTGCGTGCGTGCGTGCGTGCGTGCATGTGTTGGGTGCATAGGCTCAAACAAACCAAACTAGGGAAGCTTGAGCCAACGCATCTCCCAATAGCCAACGAAACCACAGCTGACTGCCTATAAGCCCTGTAGCCCGGTGACTGTCAGAGCAAGGTAATAATATTCAGGACAAATTAAGACTTGTTCTGAGGTGTCGGGGAAAGAGAATGAGTTGTGTGCGAGAAAGATGGATAGAAAGAAGGGAAACGAGAGAAAGGAGAAAAAAGAAAAGGGGGGTAAAACAGAGGGGGGGGCTCTGGAGTCGGCACGCTGGCAAACGTTCAAGAGCGCAATTCCATCGACATGAGAGAAATGCTTCCCAGAAACTCTGGATAATATTTGCGTTGTGCCTATTTTTTTTCCTCACTACCTACACCACCATCGGCGTGCTGCCTCAAGATGGATGCTTCATACAGCAGAGCAGGGAAAGGGAAGAGAACAAAAGGAAAAACACACACACACTCCCATATCAACAGACACCTGTGTTTGACTGAAGCACCCCGACTGTTAATGAAGCGTGTGGAGGTGTAGCCTGCTGCTAATGAAAGAAGCAGGTGAAGAAAGAACATTTAACACATATAACACGGCTAAGTGTAATGGAGTCAAAAGAAGACAAGCCGGTCTGATTGCAACTTTCAGCACAGTAAAAACATCGCGCACAATAAATGGATTTTAAGTGTGTGAGCGGACACAAGTGGACTAATCTCAGCATTCAACCCTGTGTGGCGGTGCTGCATGTCTCCTTTACATTTTAGTCCTTTAACACAGGAAATAGGAAATCATGCTGCAAGGTAGGCATAATTCTTGCAGGATTTATTGACAAAAGATAGCTCTATTCTTGCACAATTACAAAAAAATATGACCATTAGTATCTGTCATGGCCAGTGACGGATGACATCAGTGGCACTGTGCACATTAGCCAATGAATGGTGGTGTGCTATGACACAGGATGCCCTGCGGGTCAACCAATTAGCTGCTGACAGGAAGAGATCTATAACTGCCGTTGGATCTGGCAAAGCCTGAAGCTGGTTTGAAAGTCAGAGACGAGGGCAGAGGGAAAGGATTGGGAAAGAAGGTGCTATTGTGGGCCTGAGCAAAGGGGCAAATAGCTGTGGCCGAGGCAGGAATTCTTAATCAGCGGACAAGTGTCAGAATTTGGCTAATTTGGCTAAGCGTGACCAACCGGTGGAGTAAAGAATAGTTGAGACTCAGCTTATGCAGCTTATGAATGTTCAACCGATGGCTTCAGTGGCACTATCAGTTGTCGCACTGGAAGACAAAATCGAGTGAATCAGGGGATCTAGAACTGGTGTGAAGGCTAGGTATCTCCAGCCGGACACTTCTCCACATGCACGTATGAAAATGCACATGCCAGACATGCACACACACGCACGCACATAGTGTTCTCTGGGAGCTGTGCCCAGAGCAATAAAACACAGACCAGAGTCATTCCAGCTAACCAATCACTGCCTGCAGGCCAACTGAAATGTTTTGCTCACTCTCACACAAAAATGTCTCCATCTCTCTCTCTCTCTCTCTCTCTCTCTCTCTCTCTCTCTCTCTCTCTCTCTCTCTCTCTCTCTCTCTCTTTCTCGTGTGCATATGCACACACATGCGTGCACACAAACACACACACGCACGCACACACGCACACAGTTCTTATCAGCTGGAAATCAGATAAGCAGAGCAGCAGCACAGCTGGAAATAACAGCAGCATTTCAGTAAGAGGAGTGTATATATTGGCAGTGGCAGGGCAAGCTAGAACACACACACACACACACACACACACACACACACACACGGATGAATCGACACAACCATATATGGACCTGATCAATCACTAAAGGCTGCCAGAGATGAACCCAAAACATTAGAGAAGTGTTGCTATTGCTGCCTAAATTAGAGCAAGTTAACCCTGGTCAGATCAGACACAGTCACACGTGTCAGAGGTCTACCGCATTCAACAAATGCCACCTCCGTCCTTACAGTAATGTTAAACAATGGCCTCTTGAAAATGTCTCACCATCTGCCTTGCTAAATCTAGTCCAAAAACCTAAATCTTAACCACAGGAGTAAATGAGGAGACGCCATTAGAAGACAAGGGGAGAATTATTTCTTCCCCGTGGCAAAAGTAAATGAGCACTTCTCTTTGGGCTGTCATGAATCTAGATAAGTGAGAGAGAGAAAAAAATCGAATTGGCTTGAACCCCTAACCTCTACTTTGTGGTTGAGTGAGGTGAACACTTACGGGTGAAAGTGACACAATTTATTTCTTGTTTCCATTGGACATGGAGCAGTGACATCAGACTATGACCCCCTGACACACGAGTGGATTGCTCCAGATGTTGGCGGTAGGTAAGCACCACCAGCGAGATGACAACAGGGACCGGGGCAGATCTTGGGGGCTTAAGCAGGTGCTTCTTGGGGGCCTCATGTTACTGCCTGGAAGGAGGGCACTTAGATAGTGGAAAAATTTCCCAGCTTTAGAATAATCTAACAAGGCAAAACGCATTTGAAAAATGTGATTCGGCATCTGAGCCAAGAATCCTTTCAGTTCTGATAGCTGCAGGACTTTGAGGAGGATTCCACTTCCAATTTAAAGGAAAAAAAGAGATATACTTTATATTGATTTGAAACTTGTTTGAAACTCTACAGAAAGTAGTGTGTCATGCTTACTGACAGCAGTACGGAGGGATGAGGATGAGCACGGGGAAGAAGAGGAGCAATGTGCAATGTCTCCTCACATGAAAGCCTGGGTGCTGTTAAAGAAGAGCGAGGTTAACCTCTAATAACAGGGCAGTTCCCCACGTCTGGCTACAGCTCAACACTGATTTATCTTTCCCCGCCGCTCTTTCTCATTTTATGGCATCGCCATCATTAGGTCAGAATAAGAGTGAACTGTTAAGAGAGTTGGAGCTCGTGTGGGTGAATAACACTCATGTGGGTTTATTTATTCTTACACAATTACATGGTATTAGGTCCACTGTATGTCATTATACGTCATTCTTAAATCATGGGCTTGCCGATTGAGATGGATATCATAGTGAGTAGGCAACTGAGGTGACGTGATAGTCGAGCAGTATCAGTCTTACACACACACACACACACACACACACACACACACACACACACACACACACTGGATATAAATAGTAGAGATCCAACTGTCAGGTTTGCCGATGGTGCACCGTTCTCCATCTGTTCTGTACTGGCACACCAACCCGTGTGAGTGTTCAATGATATAACTTTTTTATCATGATCTTCCCCGAACACATTTGACTCAATCTCATCTTGTGTCCCTCTTTTTCAGAACTTCTTCCCCCTTAAATACCACACCCCCGAGCCCCTTCTTGTTCTTGGGCCAGGCAGACATGGATGTTATTGAAAACACATGTGCAGTCCTGACGATTTTCTGCTTGGATTGAGGCAAACATGCAGAAAATTGTGGGAAACAAACATTGGCCCAAGACCTGGACAGATTCGCTTATTAACATGGCCGCCATCGCCTGTTGCATCCGTGCTTGCATAAATGCATGCATACATGGATATACACCAGCAAACACACACACACATACTGAAAGAAAAGGTGCAAGCACATTAGAGCTGTCAAAAATAGCTGTCTCCATTTCCCAAGAAACCGTTTCACAAAATAAAATGAAAATCACCTTTAGTTTGCAAAAACACAGGGAGACACACATATATATGGATGGACACACACACACACACAAACACACACACACACACACACACACACACATACACACACACACACACACACACACACACACACACACACACACACACACACACACACACACACACACACACACACACACACACACACACACACACACACACTTTACCTGTATTACGAATTAAGCTTCTGATGATAGATTTATGAGTTTATTGAAATACTCACTGGAGACACACATGCTCCATTCAAGTGTGTGATCCATGGGTCTCAGTGGCATGGCTTCCCAATGTATCATCCTCGGAAGGGAAGCACAACAAGCAACACACTGTCCCCCTGCCAAAGCCTGCAAAAATGCTGAGCAAAAAGTGCATATGGTTGCCCGCCTGCATGGCAGCTAACTCACCCAACCCGAAAGGGCTGTGTAAGTCATCAATAAAAGCCTTTATTGATCTTGAGAGGGTTGAGAAGCTCTACTCTCAGATTGAAGGCTGACACCATGAGGAAGCTCCTGCCAAGAGCTGTCCCAGATGGAGTGTGTGCATGTGTGCAGTAGGTCCATGGGACACGTGGACGTGGACACATGATGAGACATGTAGAAAAAAAGAGGTAGGGTCGCACACAAAGCATGCACACACAAACGCACAATGGGAATCACAGGTACAGCCGGTCATTGTGAAAAGCATGCACACACAAACGCACAATGGGAATCACAGGTACAGCCAGTCATTGTGAACAGAAGCCTACCATCTGTCATTCAGAGTGGCAGAGGGAGTAAACCATTAATCCCTGTGTGACATGTGCGGTAAAATGATAGAGACCATACAGTGATGGAGAGCAATCCTTTGCAGTCTGTGGCAAAGGGAGGCCATTGTTCTTCTAACAATGGCCTGCTCAGCCTGTAAACGTTCTCAATGAGATCACCATTGACAAACAATAAACCCATAATTCAAGTGGGTAGAGTAATACAGTTTCATCAAGAATTGAATATCTTGTCTCTGTTACAAATCAAAATAAGAAGACATATCAAGCAGAGCTCTCCTTTTAGCTAATCTTGGCTGCCCTTAGAATTCCTGTTGATTTATGAGAGATTAAAAGAAGAAGAAAAAAACCGTTTGGAAGAGGTTTTGCAACTTGGATGTTCGATGTTCATGACATCAGTTATCTGAACTAGATGAGAGTACCGCAGAGGACTGAACCCTCCTTACCTAGTGAAAGTTCTTCTAATTTGATGTCCCAGATCAAATGGTAATCCTCTCATCAAGTAATTGAGCCCCAACAAGCCTTGCCTGAATAGGGTGAAAGATCAAAACAGACCCAAAAAGAGGCCCTAACACAAAAGGGGTAGACGTTTTGCAAGAACTGCAGAGTTCGTGGTAACAAAAGGCCAAACCTCTATAGGAGAAGCTGGCTCACGGGGCCGCCATCTTGGAAATGCTGGGGTAAGTTCTCGACCAACAAGACTAAACCCCTGTCTGCGGAGTCTTCTATATCCTAAGTTCTGACACGTCTTTTTCATTTCATTTTTAGGTACATTGGCAAACTGTACACAACATGGTGCATTAAAGTTTGTTCCGAAGGATGCCATTTTCACACAAAAAGGTCTTATTTCGGGGCATCCGGGTAACGTAGCAGTCTATTCCCTTGCCTACCAACACGGGGATCGCCGGTTCGAATCCCCGTGGTACCTCCAGCTTGGTCGGGCGTCCTCACAGACACAATTGGCCGTGTCTGCAGGTGAGAAGCCGGATGTGGGTATGTGTCCTGGTCGCTGCACTAGCGCCTTCTCTGGTCAGTCGGGGCGCCTGTTCAGGGGGGGGATGCCGTGATCCTCCCAAGCGCTACATCCTCCTGGCAAAACTCCTCACTGCCGGGTGAAAAGAAGCGGCTGGGGACTCCACATGTATCACAGGAGGCATGTGGTAGTCTGCAGCCCTCCCGGATCGGCAGAGGGGGTGGAGCAGCGACCAGGACAGCTCGGAAGAGTGGGGTAATTGGCCAAGTACAATTGGGGAGAAAAAGGGAGAAAAAAAAATCCAAAATAAAAAAAAAGTCTTATTTCCACTTAGCCTCTTGCACATATGTGCTGTCACAGTCTCAAAAGTCTTTATAATTTGTGTGCGATCTGTTGTAAATAAAGGTATCGAGACTGTGAATCTGAACATGTGATTGGAAGATTTTCTTTAGGATACGCAGACAAAGGTGCTTTGAACTGGCCAGTTTTGCTGACAGCATGACTTTGTGCAGTCTTGTGATGTCAGTGCTGTCATCGTAGCGTTTCAAACTGTCCTATTCTAAACAGATGGAGTGAACTCTCCCCCACTAGAATTTAAACGGTCTCCGACCAAAGGTTCCCATCACAGTGGAAGCAGCCGAAAAACAACCATGACAATGTTTAAGTCAGTTTCAGGAGCTGAAGCAGAAAATAAAGGAAAATCAATGCCTGAAATAACCTTCCGGGGAAGGGGTTGTTAGAGGTTTTCTGTGGTGACAAAGCTCTTTCGTGCTGCTGCTGCCATACAATGATTTCTTCAGTTATTCCCGATTAGATGAAAAACTGCCCTGCTCGCAGAACATTGGATATTGTGAAATAGTGCCTTGAAGGGGTGCATGATTGGATAAAACACAGCCCCGACAGAGCCCCACCTGGAGTGGCTCTCGCTGCAATGGGAATGAAAACTCTTCAGATGCAGAGGTTAACTGGTGAATCTAACCCCGAACTCACACCAAAAACTGCTGTCCGCTTTTCGCGTGAGGTAAAATGGCCATACGCTGGAAATTCGGCATAGAGAGAACTTGAAGCCCTGAGGCTATTTCTCCTCTAGTTCCTCTCTCATGTTTTCCAGATTTCTCTCCGTTACTCACACATACACACTTCCACATCATGTCACACGAGAGGTTTAATTGGCTTGGGTCGTTCATTCGAAAACAAATAAAGCGAATACCAGTAGCAGAATTTGTCAACACACTCACTTGCATCACTAAAAAGGAATAACAGCAACTGCTTGAATTTCAAAATGTCAAGCAGTGTATCTACACATCCAGGTAGTGTAGCGGTCTATGCCGTTGCCTACCAACACGGGGATCGCCGGTTCGAATCCCCGTGTTACCTCCAGCTTGGTCGGATGTTCCCACAGACACAATTGGCCGTGTCTGCTGGTGGGAAGCCGGATATGGGTATGTGTCATGGTCGGTGTACTAGCGCCTCCCCTGGTCAGTTGGGGTGCCTGTTCAGGGGGGAGGGGGAACTGGGGGGAATAGCTTGATCCCCCCCATGTGCTACAACCCCTGGCGAAACTCCTAACTGTCGGGGGAAAAGAAGCGGCTGGAGACTCCACATGTATCGGAGGAGGCATGTGGTAGTCTGCAGCCCTCCCCGGATCAGTGGAGCAGCGACCGGGACGGCTCAGAAGAGAGGGGGGGTAATTGGCCGGATAACACTGGGGATAAAAAAAAAAGCGGGGGGGATAAGAAGCATATCTACTGACATGTAGAGCCTGATAAGAATATTTTGTTCCATCTTGTACCACTGCATTCTGGGTAAAAACGACGGTAAACAGGACAAGGCAAAATGGGAAAAGGCCCAGTCTAAGTGAAACAATTCTGTTATGTACCATTTTTCATTTTCTTCACTGCATGATTGAACACATGAAAGAGCACCACAGATGTGATGTTTGCTTATAGAATGTTGATGGAGAAGTATAGAGAAGGCCAGAAGGAGTTACATTGTGTCTTTGTGGATTTAGAGAAAGCATATGACAGGGTGCCGAGAGAGGAGGTGTGGTATTGTATGAGGAAGTCGGGAGTTGCAGAGAAGTATGTAGGAGTGGTGCAGCATATGTATGAGGGAAGTGTGACAGTGGTGAGGTGTGCGGTTGGAATGACAGATGGGCTCAAGGTGGAGGTGGGATTACATCAAGGATCGGCTCTGAGCCCTTTCTTGCTTGCATTGGTGATGGACAAGTTGACGGAAGAGATCAGGCAGGAGTCTCGGTGGACTATGATGTTTGCGGATGACATTGTGATGTGTAGCAAAAGTAGGTTGCAGGTGGAGGAGAGCCTGGAGAGGTGGAGGTATGCACTGGAGAGAAGAGGAATGAAAGTCAGTAGGAGCAAGACGGAATACCTATGCATGAATGAGAGGGAGGACAGCGGAATGGTGAGGATGCAAGGAGTAGAGGTGACGAAGGCATATGAGTTTAAATACTTGGGGTCAACTGTACAAAGTAACGAGGAGTGCAGTAGAGAGGTGAAGAAGAGAGTGCAGGCAGGATGGAGTGGGTGGAGAAGAATGTCAGGAGTGATTTGCAACAGAAGGGTACCAACAAGAGTTAAAGGGAAGGTTTACAAGATGTTTGTGAGACCAGCTATGTTGTATGTTCTGGAGACAGTGACACTGACAAAAAGACAGGACGTGGAGCTGGAAGTGGCAGAGCTGAAGATGCTAAGATTTTCATTGGGAGTGACGAAGAAGGACAGGATTAGGAATGAGTATGTTCGAGGGACAGCTCAGCTTGGATGGTTTGGAGACAAAGCAAGTGAGACAAGATTGAGATGGTTTAGACATGTGTGGAGGAGAGATGCTGGGTATATTGGGAGAAGGATGCTGAATATGGAGCTGCCGGGGAAGAGGAAAATAGGAAGGCCAAAGGCAGGTGGCTGGTGTGACAGAGGAAGACGCAGAGGAAGAGATGGAAATGGATGATCCGCTGCAGCGACCCCTAACAGGAACAGCCGAAAGTAGTAGTAGTAGTAGTAGTAGTAGTAGTAGTAGTAGTAGTAGATGACTGAACCGTTTCTTTATTCAAAATCAAAATTTTTGCCCCCAAAGATACTCTCATGACATCTTCAATAAACGTGTACTTGTCAGGTTAAAAGTTTGGAAGGTATATCAAGGACATTTCGAAAAACTCTGGTCAACCGTCTGGTTATGGGAGGCAAATGGTAGCTCCCAAACAGAGGTCCAACTCTAAACACAACGCAGGAGGAAGCCTCGGTTCCTTTACACGTGCCCTGCAAATCCTGCCTTCACATATGTGAAAGAAAATAAACACTTTTTATCCCCCCGCTGCCCCTCTCCGTGTATGTCCTCCCTTGCTGTGCTCCTCTGCTCTGTTCAAGTCATGTGAGGGTGGATAAACATGAATCTCTATGGATCAGTGCACAGCCAGACAGGATATGAGAATGATTCCGCTCACCTTTCCCATCTGCGCGCACGTCACAGCAAAATGTGGTTCTTTAAAAAAAAGAAAGAAAAAAAAACGGCTACGGAGCAGTCAGCGCTGTTCTGTTGTAAGCCGGCTGAGTGGTTCAAACTCAACACTGCAGTCATCAGAACTGAAGGAAATAGAGCACCCTTCTTGGTGCATATGGACCCAGTCAAACAAAACAATCTGACCCGGAGATGACGAACGAATGTGCAAACCTTTTGTGGACTACCAAAAGCTTGTGCACATTGTTCTCGTTTTTGGCAGCAAAATTCAGTGTGACTGAGGCTGAGCAGAAAGGTAAACAACAAGAGAATTCAAACAAATTGGCGTGGAGGTTAGTCTGGGGCCATGAGGGGCCAAAGGGCCTTGGAGGGAGTGAGGAAGAATGAGCAAGAAAAGAGAGAGAGAGAGAGAGAGAGAGAGAGAGAGAGAGAGAGAGAGAGAGAGAGAGAGAGAGAGAGAGAGAGAGAGAGAGTTGGCAAAGGGCAGTAATCTCTGTTTCTGAGTTGGACAGTGGTGGTGGTGGGGGGGGGGGTCCAGAGGGGAAGCAGAGATGGGGTGGGTAGAAGGCCTGATGGAGAGATGTTCCATAAACACTATCTGAAGTTGCCAGATCTTGTGTCTTGGTTTACCAAACCCAGGCTGTTAAGACAGAGAAGCAACAAGACTGATTAAGACCACCGAGAATTGAGGGAAAATTTTTTTGGAGAAGTCGGGGGGGGGGGGATAATTTAAGGGTAAACAAAATGGGATACACAGAGAAAGTAAGAGTGGCATTTGTTTCTGTTATAATCGATAAGAGGATTTAACAGGTGCATGAATCCACCATGTCAGAGACTGCCAGTTTCACTTACTCCTTATTCTCCACTACACCAGTACCATCAAATGACTAAATTGCTATCTAATAACCTGACTCAGGCTCATTACTCAAACTGCAAATGACTGCAATCAAGACCAAATCCTAGATCATATCTGACCATCTTGGAGCCTAATAGTATGAAGCACTCCATCAAAAAAAAAAGAGAAAGAAAGAAAAAGAAAAAAAGTATCAAAATCATTTTCAGTGAGGTGATTGAGGCTCATAAAAGTCATAAATTGGGTTTCTGGAGATGGGACAGAGAAGGGGGACAGAGAAGGGGGGGGGAAGCAGGGGGAAGGATGACAGGAAAAAGAAGCGAGATGGATTGGGGGAAAAAAAGTTATCCTTGCTGTGAGTGCAAAGCTTATTATGCCATCTAGTGGTATAAAGTAGTACTATCAAAATGAGAAAATATAAGTACAGCTCAAACCTGGGTAATGTTGCAAAATAACAAATACCACCATATGTCAATTCGTGGGTGTTGATACAACCAAAAAGATGTTACCTAAATACATTTGCATTCAATGAATGCCTGTGAATGCTTTACTTATTAAATATTGATCTGGGGCTAAATGGAAAGACCACATGACCTCGGACTTGAGACAAATGTTTTCATGGACTTTCCAAACCAAGTTTTCAAACAAGGCCTTATTGATGTTAATTGTTTGCCTCTATGTATATTCAAGGGGGGATAAAGTTATTTTTCACAGAGCTGCTTTATTCAACACATTGATTTTTTTTTAAATTTCATGCTCTACCCAGTCGAAACCTGAGAAATACCGACTTAGCAGAGAACTTGCTAGTTTCTTTAAAGGAGAGGCTACAGTGTAGGAAAGATTAAAGTGGTGCAAAGGCAAAAGGGGATTGTTAACACCCTTTAGTCAATAATCTAAAGCAGAGTTTGAAAGCAAGCCTTGCTAATCTTTGCCAATTAAATGAACTGCAGATAAATAGCAACATCGATCTGGGTCATACCAGTGCGGCAAAATATTGGGTGATGCTATATTAAAGAGGATTGCATTCTAGTCAGTAGAGATAACTGACTACGTATAGTTTTGTCCAACCTCTCCTCCTCTCTGGTGTCTCCTCTTCCATATACACGGTGGCGTATATGGTACTCTTCCATATACATGGCACGGTGGCCCAGTGGTTAGCGTTGTCACCTCACAGCAGGAAGGTCGAACCTCACCTGGGATGACCCTGAGGTTGTCCAACCTTGGGGGTCATCCTAGGTTGTCCTAAGTGTGGAGTTTGCATGTTCTCCCTGTGTGTGCGGTGGGTTTTCTCCGGGTGCTCCGGTTTCCCCCACCATCAAAAAGACATGCATGTTAGGGTTAATACTCCTGTGTGTGCCCCTGACTGAGGCATGGCAAGACGAACTGCAGCTGGTCCCCGGGCGCTGCACGGCGGCCGCCCACTGCTCCTAGCTACACAGCCAGGATGGGTCAAATGCAGAGCAAAATTTCCCCACGGGGATCAATAAGGTATCTCAAAATCTCAAAATCAAAAAAAACAAAAAATATCTGGCTCATCAGAGATGTCTTATGAAGGCTGCCTAATGAATATACAGAACGGGGAAGTCCCCAATTAGTGGGCCAGTGAAGGGGGCAGCGGGGGGAGGCCACACAACATGCATAAACTTATCTTGACAGGGTTGCTTACCCAAAGGTGGGGAGATAGACAGATAGCGGTGGGGGTGTGGAGAAATGAATTACCTTCTTGACACACGTCAAAGTCAGCCTCCGCGGAGGACCCTGGTCGTTCCCACACCCAACCAAAACTCTGCCGCTGCCGCTATATATCATCTGCCGGCCTAAGTATGCATACAGGCAGCTCCGAGGCTTCTAAATGTATTCATTTATTCAGAGCCCCTCGGAGAAATCACGCTGTCTTGTTGTCCTTTTTTCCCCGGCTGTCCAGATGGAATTCAGGTGAATAACATCGGTTTAGTGAGGCAGAAAATAAGTACAGCCTAACACAGCGGTGGGGGACGAGATTACACCCTCACTCCCCGACCAAAAAAACAAAAACAAAAAAAGGATAGAAAGACAAGTGTCACCTTCGTATACCCCCTCCCCTTCCCATTTTCCCTATCAATTCGGTAAAAGCGGGGGGGGGGGTGCTCTGATAATTATAACAGAGATCTGCAGAACTGAAGACAAGAATTATTGGGTATTATCATGCACTGCAGGTGCAATTAAACAGCAGATCATGAATCAAAGAGCTAAAGCGACCATTTCATTACAAAAAGGTGAGCACCATCAAGGGAGAGTAACTCAATGCTCATTCATCCTTGTTTTGTTTTGCATTTATAACATCACTAATTGCATTAATTAATCAGATGTAGGTCCAATAGGAGGCAGCTGATCTTGCCCAAGTAATTAAATGAGATGAAAGTGAGGGGGGAAAAAAGCGCCCATACATCAATATATCTGCACCCTCAGCCAGAGCCCGGGAGAAATTAAAATGCCTTCAATCAGAATAACGGAAAGCCTCAATATTCCTCGAGTCCATCAAAAAGAATTCACTACATAGTCTTCGAGGAGCCACGTAATTGTTTTCGGTATGAGCTCATGAAAATGATTTTTACAGTACGCGTGAGATGTGCTCAAATCACTTGAATCTTTAAGCCGCTGCCACCGCATGGAGCCAGAGCCATGGCAACAGGTCTGGCAGGCTTCTGGACAGAATTATACAGAGATCTCTGAATTAAGTATAATCAGTCTCTGTGGAGGGAAAGCGAGAGAGAAAGCGAGAGAGAAAGCGAGAGAGAGAGAGAGAGAGAGAGAGAGAGAGAGAGAGAGAGAGAGAGAGAGAGAGAGAGAGAGAGAGAGAGAGAGAGAGAGAGAACGAAAGAAAGAAAGAAAGAAAGAAAGAAAGAAAGAAAGAAAGAAAGAAAGAAAGAAAGAAAGAAAGAAAGACAAAGACAGAAATGAAGAAAGACAAAGAAAAAGAAAGAAACAGAAAGTAAGAATGAAGGAACAAACAAACAAATGAAAGAATGAAAAAGAAAAACAGAAAGAAAGAAAGAAAGAAAGAATCCTACCTCTCTGATAACCGTGCTCCTGAATCCTCTATACAACCCTCGGACACCCTGCACAGAGAAGAGATACAATTATGGAAAACAACACACACACACACACACACACACACACACACACACACACACACACACACACACACACACACACACACACACACACACTCAAAAGTCACCTTGACAAAGAAGGTCATTTAGCCCCTCTTTTAACCACTAAACACGTCAGGTATGTGTTGTTCATGCGACAACAGGTTTGGAGGGAGCAAAGTGAGTGTGCACACTGTGGCGTACCTCTTCTGTGAGTGTCGCGAGCAGCATCTGGTAGGTGCTGGAGGACGGCGACGCCTGGGTTCTCTGTTTCACCACCTCTGTGGGCACGCGGATCAGACATGCCACCTGAAGGACAGATCAATTTTTTTCTTTTACACATTAAAACTGTAAACATCCAACATGTAGTCTCTGTTCCACCTGCTTTGCATCATAGCAGAGGTCATATTTATCATTGCATGTCATCGTATATCAGTAACCTGATAGCGTTTAATGCTGAAGGTTGGTGGAGTCTTCCACCCCATCCCCTCAGCCTGTGGTCCTCGATTTGTAGCTTGTGTTGTTTCAAGGTCTGATTTAAAATAAACCCTGATTTCATGTCTGGAATATCTGACAGCACATCAGCCAAATATAATTAAGTACCTGGCATAGTGGAAAACCAGCGGTGGCGCTTGTGTTCCCCGAGTATCAGATTGTAAACCACTGCCCTAATCTATTCCCACATGAGATCCATCTAGTCATGATGCAGCCATCTAAGCATCTCTCAGCACCACAGAGAGAAATTCAGGCATACACAAACAAACACCACATCTCCTCCTTACAGAGGACACACACTGATGTCAAGAAACCCTGGGACTTGCAGTATTCTGAGTGTCCCATAGTGGGCTGAGTACCACATAATCATATAGTTAAGATTTCAAGACCCCTGCACCACGTCACTGCCTATCTTTTTGTTCTGCGAAACAACATAGAAATGTTGGAATAAGCTTAAAAACATCCCCCAGTGGGGCGTCCGGATAGCGTGGCGGTCTATTCAGTTGCCTACCAACACGGGGATCACCGGTTTGAATCCCCGTGTTACCTCCAGCTTGGTTGGGCGTCCCTATAGACACAATTGGCTGTGTCTGCGGGTGGGAAACCGGATGTGGATGCGTGTCCTGGCCACTGCACTAGCGCGTCCTCTGGTCAGCTGGGGAGCCTGTACGGGGGTGGGGGGGACCGGGGGGAATAGCGTGATCCTCCCACATGCTACGTCACCCTGGCGAAACTCCTCACTGTCGGGTAGAAAGAAGCGGCTGGTGACTCCACATGTATTGGAGGAGGCATGTGGTAGTCTGCAGCCCTCCCCGGATCGGCAGAGGGGGTGGAGCGGCGACCGGGACAGCTCGGAAGAGTGGGGTAATTGGCCAAGTACAATTGGGGAGAAAAAGGGGAAAGAAAAAAAATTCCCTCAGTAATGAGTAGGCTTGGTGGTGTACAGTATGCTAGCCTGTGTTCACACCAGGTGACAAACAGACGTGACATGACCTGGCGTGGCCCAAGGGCAGCAACCACCGAGAACTAACGAGTCAACCAGGGTTTGAGTTTGCCAGCAGGCCAGTTAACGAGCTGGCACAGCACAATGGTCATACACCCGACATGACACCTAAGCGACAGACGAAAGGATCAGAGTGCCGTGAGGTTGACTGTACATCTGTTCTCAAAGCACATTCGCACATAAACACGGCAAACACACACACACATTACCATCAACGCAGACAGTGGCCGATATGAATGACTCTGTAAACCACCGCTCTCAGCCACAAGTTCAACCCCCAACCTTCATATGTCAACAAAAATACAGAGTGCCAACAGCTATTCAAGGCAGGCAGAGTATTTATGATTCATAAATCCAGCTCCCAGAGGGCAAGCAGGAAGGGACATCTGGCAACTTAGAATTCCCATTTTAACCCGAAACGGAGCAGAAATGCCGGCTAAACTGCAAGCAATCTCACGGAGCGACTGGAGAACTGCCCCCCCCCCCCCGCCAAGACTTCCTTCCGCCGACCAGATGCCCATCGGCTGGTGCCCCCCTTGACACACGGAAAGTTCAGTAAAGAGGAAATGCTCCTGTTGCATGTACTGACCTCTCTCTATCCATATACTGATGTTGATTTCAGTGTTGAGCCACGGTTTGAACCGGAGATGGCAAAGAGGCTGCAAACCAAAAGAAACAGCTTGAGTGAGTCTAGTGACAGATGCTGAAGGATTGATCTCTGTAAGATACTAATAAGGTGGCCCTTTTAAAAGCACCCTCTTTGTCAGACCGAGCTTTTTCCGTCATTCTCTGTTGAGGATCAATGCATTGTGTCATATTTAGATATGACACAACGCCAATAAGTCAGCTGTTGACTAAATTCTAGGGCACCAAATGCTTTAGCCACATATTTAATAATCAGTTCAGAGTTGGGTTAACGCGTTAGTAAAGATGTTACTCTACTAAATCCACTTGGTAATTAAACAGTGTTACATTACCATGTTTTGGTTTTTTTTTTGGGGGTTTAATTCGGCCAATTACCCCACTCTTCTGAGCCGTCCTGGTCGCCGCTCCACCCCCTCTGCTGATCCGGGCAGGGCTGCAGACTACCACATGCCTCCTCTGATACACGTGGAGTCGCCAGCCGCTTCTTTTCACCTGACAGTGAGGAGTTTCACCAGGGGGACGTAGCGCGTGGGAGGATCACGCTATTCCCTCCAGTTCCCCCTCCTCCATGAGCAGGCGCCCCGACAAACCAGAGCAGGCACTAGTGCAGCGACCAGGACACATACCCACATCCGGCTTCCCACCCGCACACACGGCCAATTGTGTCTGTAGGGACGCCCGACCAAGCCGGAGGTATCACGGGGATTCGAACCAGTGATCCCCATGTTGGTAGGCAACGGAATAGACCGCTACACTACCCGGACACCCCATATTACCACGTTAACAGAAAATGAAATAACCCATATTTATTAGTATGAAGATAGCATTTTATAATAACACACTACTTTTTAGATGGGTGTAATCAATGTCACTTTACATTTTTGAATTTAGTAACACATCACTCAACCAGACATTCTGCATAGTGACGCAGTTCGCCTTCGTGGATCTGAACCATCTATGTAACTGGGAATTAAGAGTTTCAATGATTAGGAATACCTGTTCTTGATGGAAATTGCCTCTCTTTTAGGCGCATCAAAAAACACACACACACACACACACACACACACACACACACACACACACACACACACACACACACACACACACACACAAAATGGGAAAAACTTTGCGCAGATTAGGCTAATGTGCCAAGGCAAGGAAATTTAAGGGCAACCTTTGTTATTCAAGCGCTCGCTCTTTTAATATTCTCACTCTTTTGTACTAACAACTGGACGGTTTCAGTCGTTTTGACAAAATAAAACAATTACAGCTTTAATTCCATAGTTGAACTTGACTTACAATTTTTTTTCTCTCAGAAAAATCTCATATCCCACCCATCAGCACTATTCAAATCGAAACTCAAGTCAGCATCATTTAATACCACACAGTTGCTGCAGAATTTGGATGGACGTGGGTGGATGGGGATCTGAGGGGCAGGACTCTGCACTTTTAACTGTGAATTAATTTGTCCAGCCTGTCCAACTGTGCCGCTCTAGGCAATTGCCTATCTGGCCTGGACGAGTCAGCTCTGGTGACAGCATTTTAACTGTTAGAAAAAAAGGCTATCTTTTCCATGTGTGTTGTCTTTTAATGTTGGCGTGATGCACCCTCCTGAGGATTTGCTTGCAAAACGGCCACTTCATGACAGCAAAGTGACTGTTTGTCAGTTGCTGAATTCCTAAACCTCTAAGGGAAAAAAATCTCGAACACAATTTTAACAAACAAGATAAAACAGGTTTGATAATCATAACTCTTAAAGTGGAATAATCTAGGAGTGCCTCTCAGCATAACAAAAAGTAATATAGACTAGCGAGCGATATTACACGTTACAATTAAGTAAATAGTAACATAACACATACTCTTTTAAAGCCGCACAGTCTCTAAGTATCACCACCAACGCTGAATCAGTTAATGACAGTGTGGTCCAGGAGGCCAAAATCTGTTCACTGATGTACTGTAGACAGATGCAAGCAAATGTAGCCAGTTGCATCGCATTAGCATAAGCAAAGCTGCAATGAAGAGTTTTTCGACTGATATCAGTCTTAAAATTCAAATTTGATATCTCTATATGACCAAAATAATCAAATGAGACCATCAGGAAGAAGAATAAATATTGCTATTAAATGATTCTACTTGTCTTGGAGACAGATTCCCCGCCAAATATGACGGAGCAATTTATGGCACACATATGGTATAAATAGCCACAAGTAATGATACAAAACCTTATTGCTGTATATCCTGTATACAGCTGTTTCTCCAAAACACCACTGCATCTTTCACTCTTCTCATCAAAACAAATGCACAATCTATCAGGCAGTGACTGTAGCTCTTTGCAACAAGAGGCAATGCTTATGCTAAATTAATTTGTTCCTCTGTAAACACAACCGCTTTTGCCCACAGGGGCGCACAAAGTCAACAAACTCCTTGCAGCACCTTTAAATTAGCTTCTATATTATCCTGTTCTGCTGACACACTTATTTTTATCATTCACTAATTGACTCAGTCAAGCATCTCAAACAATTCAATTTCCCAGATGAATATGATCTTTGCTTATTATCATGTCTGCCACATCTGTAAAGGTAGCCAATGGGAGTACGCTTTGTAAGGTAACATTAGTTTCCACAGGGGTAATTATTTCATTCAAATCTATGGCTCAATTCAGCAATGAACAAATAAATGTCATCTTCTGGTAATCCCTGAGATTATAACACCTAATAATTCAAAAATAGACGGCTTAAATTCATATCTATGGCGCAAACGGAGCATCTGTTGACATTCCAGGCGAGTATAAATCCATTTTTCTGGCTGTTCTCTAAGGCTAAGCTAACTGTGGTGCAACAGCACCACCAAGTGGTGAAAACTGCATCTGCATGCCCTCCTCGTAAAAAACCCCCACGGCAGTATCCACTGCAGAGATCTCGTTTGCTCTCCCTTTGGCCAAGTTACCATTTATGATACATTATACATCATGCCCCCCCCCCCCCAACGCAATTCTCAAAGGACAGGGATAAGGCGGCTAAATAGAAAGAAAGTGGCTTTGACATGTAATTACTGGTGTAATTGGATGGGGGGCCTGGAGTGGAAACAGCCTCTCCTCCCTGTCACCACAGAGGAGAGGGCAGAATGAGCCACAGATTATACCAAATAAATTAGGAACATTGTTTGTTTGGGAGTAATTTGTGTGCCTAAGGGTGACCAGAGTGATGTCGAGTGGAGGGAAGATAAAGTGCACTGCCTTCTGCCTTCAAGGCCATTGTAGAGCTCAGAAATCAGTGGCAAGTGGGAGGGTGGGCAGTGGCAGTGACTTAGGAGATTCATAGTCGTAGATGGAGCCTAACATTTTTTGATAAATATAAGAGCTTTTATAGTCTTCTCTTTCTAATATTACATCTTATCATGGGAATCTGAAGCAGCAAGAAGAAAGAAAGAAACAAGGGGTGCAGATTCAGTGGTGGGAAGGGCTGTAGGTGGCAAGCTGTCAGGATGACAGGAGTCCAGATCTTCACCAACTAGGTCTTTCCTCTTGTTCTCAGTGCCTCTCTACCTCTATCTGGTTTGTAAAGCCATTACAAACTGGTTGGTGGTCTTTTAAATACCAGCTGTCATTCATCTTTATTTACAAGCTATTTAAGGTTGTCATGCTGCGTTAATTAGCAGGCTACCTGCCGGTGACTGGAGCATGCGAGTTTCCCTTGGCTCATCATTGTACATCCAGATGACAAACCTGTTTTCGATTTCCAGCACTGGTCACCAAACAACAAGGTAAGGAGCTGGCGCTAAATCACAGGCAAATGGCAGTATGGAACGGGGAATTAATAGAGACCAGCCGACCATTCACAGCATGGCCGGAGAATAAATCTACATTAAAGCAGTTATACCCCTCTGTTCGCCCTTCCTTTTCTCAATCCCTTTTATTTTGTTGCTCATGGCCAACAAGACACACAGTGGTCAGTCAGTTCGGACCGGGATTACCATTAAGGGAATTTAGGCAAAAGGCAAGAACAACAAACAAGAACAAATAGTTAGGGGGCCTGTTGCTAGACGCACCACAAAGACACAACCAATTAAATTCATTTGGCATAGAAATTTACTGGCACTGACCACCAAGACAGAGAATCTGCTACCAAGCGCTTCCAGAACTGCTGAAGCCGCGCATGAGGCAGCCACAGGCTGCAAATGAAAACTATGCAGATTGTTTAGCAGCATTCTGCAAAGTAAATAGTAGGCTTTAATAACTGCTCCTACAGTAAACAAATGGAAGTCTCTAACAACTGTCCAAGTTCGAGAAAGCTTGAGAAAGGATTGGGTGTTGAATTTCAATTTCTGCTACTGTCCATCTTTTAGAATAATAAGTGTACCTCAACACGTGACTATCTGTCATAAGGCTTTCACAATAACTCCAGATATGCCAGAGTTTGATGCAAAGCCCATCCATGATGGCCCAGTATGGGGATCAAACACTGCCAGAACTGTGTAAATGCATAGGCACAGAGTTGCAAATATAGTATGTCGTGTGTAGCATCACAAAGAAAAACTGACATCTGCAAATATGCATTCAATCAACTACAAACACAGAGGAAGATTTTTAAGCAGCCAATTTGCCACAGGACTTTTGTGGATTCACTGACAAAACAGTTGCAAGTTGCTGGCTGGGAGGGGAGGTGTGGTTGGCCATATGCCTACAGACACCAATCTCTTATACGAAACAGATTGTAAATATATATGAGCTCTAGATTTGTTAATTTTGTGTGCGCGGTACACTTTTACTGTACTTCCGACCGATCACATACCATGGCTTATAGATGTTGCTTGCACACCTATGCAGGAGTCAACTGGATAAATGAATAAAGAGATTATACCTCAGGTCCCGTAACAACAGACGAGAATTTGTTGTCTAACAGTCTGTAATCTACTTTTAGAGTATTTTACAATATAATCTGCATTTCGGCAGATGGCAGCACAGTGGCCCAGTGGTTAGCGCTGTTGCCTCACAGCAAGAAGGTCCTGGGTTCGAACCCCGGGGTTGTCCAACCTTGGGGGTCGTCCCAGATCGTTCTGCGTGGAGTTTGCATGCTCTCCCCGTGTCTGCGGTGGGTTTTCTCCCCCACCATCAAAAAAGATATGCATGTTGGGGTTAATACTCCTGTCTGTGCCGCTGACTGAGGCATGGTAAGATGAACTGAGTTGGTCCCTGGGTGGTGCACGGCGGTTGCCAACTGCTCCTAGCTACACAGCTAGGGTGGGTTAAATGCAGAGAAAGAATTTCCGCATGGGGATAAATAAAGTATTATTTTGTTTAATTAGATATTAAGAGGTTATCAAAGTAATCTTAGTTTGCTTGCTTCTACTGTGTTCTACTTGCAAGCAGAAGTAGGTCAAATATCACTAGATAGCTGGCTATCAACCTGAAACAGTAGCTAGTTAAGTCCTATTCTCTCATCTATTAAATGTTATTGCAAGGACATTTATGAGTAGTGTCATGAAGTGGAAGGGTAACATTGGACCCGAAAAGCTACCATTCCTGATTACGCTAGGTTTTGATCGTATGCCTAAATCTGGAGCCCAAGGTATTGCGATGCCAACACAGACTGAAGTAGGGACAACAAAGGAGTAAGGATGGCATGATGGGAGGGGAGAAAAGGGACAAGGAAGAGAAGGAAAGAGACGACAACACTGGGCTTCTCTCAGTTTAAAACGAGGACCAATAAATCAGGGTGCACTGGTGCTGCTTGGAGGCAATACATGAATTATATTTCTGTGCCAAGTTAAATAGCTGGCAGTTTCATCACCACCACCCCTCCCAACACAAACGCACACACACACATACCCAAACTTGTCATGTCACACTGTATTTTCAAGTACATTCTCCTACGGTCGAATGGGGGGGGACCTGTGTAGATGCGAGACGAAGAGGCCCTGCTGCCTGGACTTGACAAATGAGCTTTCGGGCAGACGTCGGGCAGACGGGAATGAAGATAAATCTGATCTAATGGCTGGATAACAGCCTGCTAGTGCCTGACAGACGCCATCATCTTACACATTCTTTATGGGAGCCTCCCGCGGCCCCACAGTCACACAACCTCGGGACGACAGCAGCAGAGCGACTCTCTCTCCTCATCTCAGCCCCTCTCCAGCTTCTTCTTCACTCAGGAGACTTCTGGCAGTCCCCTCCCCTACACTTGACCACCGTGACGCACCGTGATTAACAAGCTTTTCTCCCCGGCTAAGCTGCTCGGCTAAAAAACATCCTCATCCTTTTCATTATCAGCTCAAACATCAAACATTCAAAGATCAAACATCTAAAAGATCCCCCCCCCCCATTTTACAATGGCCACAGCTAATCCCCATAATACCACTGACGTTTTATATCTTTTTACGAGTTTTGCATGAATGACATCTCAGATCTAACAGAATAGCTAATGGAATAGACAAATTTTAAAAAAAAATCTACTTTATTTTTAGAAATAGATACAAATTCCACAAGGTATTGACTTTCTTACTCTAACCATTGCACATACTACTGATTACTATGATGTGGCTGATTTTCTATTCCCCTCTATTGATCGTCATCTTCTGTTTATCAAGATTGAGATGGTCTGGACATGTGTGGAGGAGAGATGCTGGGTATGTTGAGAGAAGGATGCTGAATATGGAGCTGCCAGGGGAGAGGAAAAGAGGAAGGCCAAAGAGGAGGTTTATGGATGTGGTGAGGGAGGACATGCAGGTGGCTGGCGTGACAGAGGAAGACACAGAGGACAGGAAGAGATGGAAATGGATGATCCGCTGTGGCGACCCCTAATGGGAGCAGCCAAAAGTAGTAATAGTAGTATCAGAATCAGAATCATGTTTATTGGCCATGTAGGTTTGCACAAACATGGAATCTGACTAAGTGTACTTAACATAGAATAATAACACTACAACACAACAATCTTCAGATATATACACAAGGATTGACTTATACAGGCGAAATAAGAGGTGATAAAGTGCAATGGTGCAGAGAATATATCCGAGATGAGGAAACAGATGTTAGCAGATTACTTACATACATGTCTGAGGTAGATGGGCATGACGGAGTGTACCAGTATACGTACAATGTACAGTACAGTATATACAAAATGGTTCGATTTATTGACAGTGTTAACCGTTCATTTGAATGACATTCTGCGGAAAGGAACTGTTTTTATATCTGGTTGTTTTGGGATACAGTGGTTTGTAGCACCTGCCAGAGGGGTGGGGGGGGGGGTTTGGAACAGGTTGTGATCAGGGTGTGATGGGTCTGCAGTGATGTTGCCTGCCCGTTTCCTGAGTCTGGAGGGATCATCATTTGTGTATACTCTGCTCAACATCTTCAAGTCTAGCAGGAAGAAAAAAGCATGGGTCTTAATGGGCAGAAATGTCACTTTCTGGCTGGACAGGCCAGCGGGGTCAGCCCTATAACCACGAATGTGACTGAGTGATCACGTTGGGGTGACTGAGTGATCATGTTAGACATGATTGGGCCGCTTGATCAGGTGACCAACGATGCCACTAGTAAACACGGAAGTGGGAGTTTTTCTATTTGCCATTGCTCTTTCAAAATAAATCAGCGGAGCAGTTCCAGCTCAGTCCACATTTATCGCACACTAACAAATGGAATATATCTCTGCTTGTGGATACTGGCTGGCATGACAGAGGAAGATGCAGAGGACAGGACACAGATGATCTGCTGTGGTGACACCTAACAGGAGCAGCCAAAAGTAGTAGTAGTATCAGAATCAGAATAGTGTTCGTATCCAGCCGATTACCCCACTCTTCTGAGCCATCCTGGTTGCTGCTCCACTCTCTCTGCCAATCCGGGGAGAGCTCAGACTACTACATGCCTCCTCCGATACATGTGGAGTCGCCAGCCACTTCTTTTCACTTGAGAGTGAGGAGTTTCATCATAGCTCATGGGAGGATCACACTATTCCCCCCAGTCCCCCCCCTCCCCAAAAAGGCACCCCGACTGACCAGAGGAGGCGCTTGTACAGCAACCAGGACACATACCCACATCCGGCTTCCCACCTGCAGACAAGGTCATTTGTGTCTGTAGGGATGCCCGACCAAGCCGGAGGTAACACTGGGATTTGAACCACCGATCCCCGTGTTGGTAGGCAACGGAATAGACTACCACGCCACCCGGACGCCCTCGTTTTTCTCTTACTAATCTGTCATTTCTACACCTTGTGCACTAAAAGCACTTGGCTACAACCCCTGCTGGAATAATAACAATAACAGACTTCGACTTAGGTCCATGTTTTGAATGTAAGTGCCAAGTCAAGTGTGCCATCTGTGGAGAGAGACCTGGGGTGAGGTGGTGGGGGGTTTGGTGGAAAGCAAAAAACAAAAAAAAAGCCTTCAGGACGCTTCTGTTGTGAATGTTACAATCTAGAAACTGGGCATATTTTGCAAAATGCGGCTTAATGGACACCCCTGGGAAGAGAGAGGTAGGTTGGGTTGATGGACCAAATGACACCTTGTCCCTACACTTCTGAAAGATTTTGTGGTCAAAGAATACCTGCAGCCAGGTGCTTCCAGTGAGAGACACAAACAGTCATAGAGAGAGAGAGAGAGAGAATTGAATTACCACAGCTCTTTATTTAATGAGAAACAAACTTTAACAATGTCGTCATCAAACATAGTCACAGCTTTATATTAACATGCACAAAAAGAATTCCACTTCCATCACAGAACCCAAGATCGATTCAGAGAGACAGAGGGAGAGCGAGAGAGAGAGATAAATGCAATAATGAGATAAGAAATTGGAAACGAACAACTCTGCCTAACTCTGCCAAAACAAAACTGAAACAAACTGAAAATGAATGCAAAGTGGCAAATTTAACACAAAGCTAATGAAAATCTGGTGTTTTCATTTGTGTTAATGATGTTTATCTGATATGCGTTCACACAATGCAGGTAGGGTTTGGGACAGGAGAATGAGCAGGCAAGATCAAAACGGTGAATGGGAGAGAGAGAGTATGTGTGTGTCGGTGTGCACATATTTTCAAAGTGTTCATATCCTGCACCTTTCCCAGACCACAATTTCTAAATGCCACATATTCTAAATGTCTCGTAATTTCAGTTTGAACCAAAATATGAGCAACAGCACCAAGCCTGTTCAGTCACTGAGCAGAAATGTAGTTAGTTAGCATGCCGAATAGGATTCTTAGCAAGGAGAAGGATTCAGAGGAGTGCCACTGGTGAACATTTAGAGGATGTGTAAATTGTGCTTTGGATTTAGCTACTCATGATGCCAGCACCAGTCAGGTAGCATACGGCTAAAATTCAAACCAAATGAAATCTCCCCACCACCTTACACTCTATAGGCCCAGAGTGCAGCCACAAGAGCACGAAACGTATTATGAGAAGGATGTGTAACTCACATCAGATCTCAAGCTGATGACTCAACAAGAAGAGAAAAAAATATATATATATATATGTCTTTGTGTGCGTCTTTGTGTGCAATCGGTTGTAATTAGAAAAATCGTCAGCAAGGAAGGAAGAGATGGAAAGATATGTGGGACTTATTACATCATGGTATAGGTGTTTAGGCCTTGTGTGCAACTCGGGGTTGTCCCGGGGTAGGCCTTTTATGGCTAAGCCTAAAGATTACTTGCTTTGAGAAAATAGTGAACCACTAGCCAGAATGCAGAGGGATACCGCCCCTGCGTTGCTCAGCTCGACTCGGAAGATTTCTTCCTTTGATGTGCTCAAATCCCTGTGACAGCGGGAAAAGGGTTAAAGGTAGCCTCGACCTCAGCCTCACCTCCCATAGTCTTCTAGAAAGTACAACAGAAGTTGAAAAAGGCCCTGGTTGTTAAGTGTGAGGCTCCTTTTTGCAATAACTACTGGTTTGTTTGAGACAATTTACGGATGAAATACAAAAGGGGAAATATGAGACAAAACACAAGGCTTAATAAATGTAGCCCAATGTAACGTGAAGCATGGTACTCTCACTTCTTGACAGTCTGAGATACCAAGATACAGCATACTCAGACCTATTCAACCACCCATGGGGAAGTCCATTTCATAAACATGCAATATATGTTAGAAATTACATCCATCCAAAAGCCATGAATACTAAAATCCTGATATTTTCTGGCAAGCCAGGTTAGTATAGCAGGGGGGCATCCCTCCTTCCATCCTTTCATCCTGTTCTCTCGTTTCATGCCAATGTGAATACCCACGGCCCCTGGAGGGCTTGGATTCTTTGGCTCACGGCAAGCTATTTGGAGAGTAGGTGGCTGAAGAAATCTTGCCACTTCTCATCAATTTAGATCCAGAATTCCCCAACTAAAATTGGCGGTGTCTGGGGTCCTGAGCATGGAAAGCAGCCAAGTCAATAGGTAGTAATGAGATCTTATTTACCCAGCTGGTGGGAGAGAAGCTGGAAGGGAACCAACCAGGACCTCTAAAGTCACCCAGCTGGATAAGTTCCTCAGCCAAAACTCCACTCTTAATGACCTCACCCTCACTTACCTTACACCCTTTTCACATGTCTGTCGGTGAAAATTTGAAGGGCAATTGTAAAACCGACAATGACGCCTTACTTTGGACTCACAATGATGGAAAAGGGAAACAGAGTGTAAAAGTGGGGGAAAAGATCAAAGGCTTCTCACAGACTGAAAGGGAAGGAGGGACAGAAAGAGTAGGGACTTACTACTTCTCCAAGGGAGGCGGCCAACATGTGAGTGACAGGTGCCACTTGTGGTGTTGCCATTCCCCCTCCGGCTCCAAGCAGGGACTTGGTGAAGTCGTAGGTGACGAAGAAAGCAGCAGCTGAAACCAAGCACAACCACAGCTCTTTAGGGCCCATTAGTCAATCTGCATATGGCAATTAATATTCCTCACTACCAGTGACAGGGGAGAAGGCGGGGGGCATGTGTGTGTGTGTGTGTGTGTGTGTGTGTGTGTGTGTGTGTGTGTGTGTGTGTGTGTGTGTGTGTGTGTGTGTGTGTGTGCACAATGGAGAGAAAAATTAAGAAAACTGCATGTGTCCAAGACAGAAATAGTTCAGTCCTGAGTGTAACTAGTATATATATACTTAGCACAAAAAGTAAGGAAATTTGTGTTTGGTAGATTATTTCTTTGTTGTAACAATGCTTTTTGGCAATAAATCTTATACCGTTGGAAAGCCTGTTTATTTCCCCTTTAAATGGTGCCACATTTGTAAAGGACATGCATTTGTAGGATGAGCAGAAGAGCGGAGTATGTGGGCTGCGCCCATGAAAAAATTGCCAAATCTTCTCTGCCCATGCCAAATAGCTTATTTTGCTGTTGCTATTGACTCTTGTTTTGAGCTTCTGGTACCCCAGGTGCTGACAATCAGGTGCCTGATATAAGATTTATTGCCAAGAAGCATTGTTACAACAAAGAAATAATCTACCAAACACAAATTTCCTTACTTTTTGTGCTAAGTTTATAAAAAGAAAATGCTTGCACCAAGATATACAGCAAACAACTTGGATTTTTAATTGAACAAAAAAACTTCTCACTTCATGGGATATTTAAAATTCAAATAACTCTCTGTGACCCAGATATGTCTTGGATTTAAATTACATTGTGTACAAATTTCATGCTTAACTGTGTCGTGGGTGTATCGGGAAGGGTCCACCACCAAAAAGACATTCAGTCCACATAAGGCTAGCAGTCCAAAAGAACACACTGATAAAAAGGTCAAAGGAGGCTGACATAGATTGGCAGGATCAACGGACTGTCCTCAGTTACTCAACATTTGAGCCAAAAAAAATAAAAGATAAACAAAAAAATTGCTCAATCTGGCCTTAGCATGAAGTTGTGGCAGCAATCAATCTTAAAGGAAAGAATACCACCTCTTTCAGCAAAAAGAAATCTTTGGTTGCCTTTTGTGGCCCAAGGAGAAAAAAATCAATGAACACTTCAGGTCGGAAAAAAAAAACATTGCCTGGTCTGATGAGTCAATTTATAATGTTATTCGTCTATATGAGGACTAGGTTACGGAGACAATCACATGAACCCATGCATCCTGCAGTGGCAGTAGTATATGCATATGTGAATGGATTTTTCTACCAGAACAGTGCGTCATGCTATAAGGCCAAGATTGTGCAAAAATATTTCCACTAACATAACAATGAAGTCAGCTTAATGCATGGCTATGTCTTGCATGTCACAATATCTCAATCCAACTGAACATGCGATGCGAGCTGCTACCATCTATTTGGAGTACTAATATCACAACCTGCCAACTAACATTTTACATTTTCTCACTTAGCTGATACATTTATCCAAAGTAACTTACAAGAAAGTAAGCAAATTAGCAGATATAATATTTTGTCAACCTAGAGGCATTTTGAAGCACTGAAGAGTAATCATCACTTTGGGCTAGGTGAAGAAAATAAAAAACTCAACACAACTGTGGCAAGCAATGGAGATAACTCAACAAGGCTGTTCTGGGGAAAACACAGGATTGTGTCACTAATGTTTTGCACCATTGGTGTAAATGTTTAATCTGTAAAGCATACCAAAACCTTGGATTTTGATTATTCTGATAAACAAGCTCAAACTTCTAATCACAGATTTGAGCAAAAAGACGCTTAGTGTTCTTATGAAAAAAAAAGTCAACTCCTAAAGCTAGAACTGTTGAGTCAATGAAACTGAAACTGGTTTATTCTGTGCTTTGCACACCATTATCAATGAACTGAAGCTCATTTTTATCAACTGAAAGCAAACGTGACCCTCAACACCCAGAGCTTAGTCCCTAATTCATTGCCGGTCGAAGTAACGGTAAAATAAAAGATAACAGCACTTTCCACAAAACTCCAAAAAAAAAAGTAAAATTACTGTGCCTCATATACACGTCTACATTTTTTTCCAATTTCTTTGTTGGGGGTTAAGTGGTTGGGAAGCAAGTTTTTCACTTAAAACACCCATCTGTCAAAATTAGTGCATTACCAATGGGGAAGGAACCAATAGCAGCAGATGGGACCCCTGAATAGATGCCTCTGAAACCCCCAGCTCTGTAGAAGCCCTGCTGGCTCTGCATCCTGGTTTTAATGGTGTCCAGGGGGAAGAGAGTCAGGTCAACACACATTCCTGCACACCCTCCTGCCTAAGAAAAAGCATCATGAGATGAGAGGGTGAGTGAGTTTGCCCAAGTTTTAGCTACATTACAGACAATATTTGTATTACCTATGCTCGTTTATAGCTGCCTATCAATGTATCTCACCCATCTGCAAAAAACAAACTAGTCACAAATTAGCAGTGCTTACTGAACACGCACATAGTTATAAACACTGGTTCCTTGCTTGCTCAAGGGGTCGGCAGGAACAATACTAGTTATTTTAAAACAAGTTTTCGCACACATCAAAAACCATACACTTATTGCCGTTTATTGCTACGTAATACACAACACAGAAACATAACTGTTTGTTTTACTAGTGTACAGCTGTGCGCTCGGTATAAGGCAGGACTTAAAGCATATCTCGTTTCAAATGAGTAGTATTGCTGACAATTAAATTAATAAAGGTACTCTCGAGAACCACCTTTACACGATACAGTTTGGTAGACTTTTCATTTGACGATTGTTTTCAAAGCGTGTTTGTGTTTTCTATCTTCAAGACTGCAACGTATTGTTTAAATTAAAAAGATCAATAAAGCCCCATAGCAGTGTTAACTTATTTACATTATATGTAAATCAGGCCCACGGTGTTTTTGATCTTTCGGGTGCGCATCACGATTTGTTTTGTTGTATTATTATTAATCGGCTATATTCTTATAAATTCAACCATGCAACGAACAATATGAAGCTTACAAATGAGCCGCGTTATCTAGACAAATTGCCACATTACCACCAGTGATGCGATGAACTCTCGTGTTTGCATGGTCCGTTACCGATATCTTCTCTTGTCGGCTTTTGTACAGCACTTCCGATATTGAACTAACGCTACGATGCGTTTGACACGCCTGTCAAGGGCGCTGCCATCTTTACCGCGATTACTTCCGCATGTGAAAGCCGACACGAAGTCACATGACCACTGATACCCGCATCCGCAGATTCGTCGATCTCTCCGCCGATAGCGTCTCCACACAGAAGCTGCTTTTTTTCTAAAGACATGCACTGATCTCTAATGTCATAGAAAACAATCTTCAGGAATAGGCGAAATGTGGTATGCATACATTTCATAATGAAGCAGAAGACAAAGTAAGGGGGAAAATCACTCATTCCCACATTATATACACACACCGTGTTTTAACCTATGAAATCCAATCTTGCTTTATCTGCTATCTGCTTTATAACATCAATTTGAACCAGTTTTAATCGTCATCTCTCATAACATGTAAATGTTCAAGAGAATTTACGTAATTGCTATACACACGCCCAGTTATATTGGCTTATTGACAGTGTTTAGCAAACTGACAATTGAAACTTCTTTTCGTGCATCCGCCCACATACTGAAAAAAAACACAACACAATGGAGGCTGTCAACATCTGTTAGTGATTCAAAGGTAAATTTGCACATGATGTCATCGCTGAAGGCTGCGTTGAAAATTGTAAATTAGACCAACATTAATATAGAACCCAAAATTTAACAGAAGTATAATGGTCAGTTTTTATACTGTTTTTAAATTCAGTTGGACACCACTGAATGTTAAGGCTGTTAAAGCAGAAATTACAGGATGGTACAACAACTTAGAAATACTCATTGTTTTATTGGCCTTGTCAACGTTGACGCCCTGAACTTAATTCCCAGCTTCTGAAGTGTCCGCCTCCATTGATTTCCAAGTGTCATATGATTGTCTGCCCTGTGGTATGAACATGAGGTCAAAGGTGTCATTTGAGGAGAGGCTGGTGTAAACAAGACCAGACAGGTACTGTTGTTGGCCTCTTAGCCACTAGCGGAAGCAAGCGATGGCAGGCCCAGATGAAAGAGCTGATCATGGCCCGTCATCAGTACCATCCATCCATCCATGATCCGAACCGCTTATTCTGCTCTCAGGGTCGTGGGGCGATCAGTACCACATTGATTAAATATTAACTGAATTGTTCCCTTATTTGACTAACTGGCTGAAAAATTGACCTGATCCCAGGACTGTACCCCAAAACAACCAGATATAAAAACAGTTTCTTTCCATGGGCTGTCATTCAAATAAACACTCAACACTGCTAATAAATCCCACCATTTTGTTTATACTGTACATTGTATGTATACTGGTACACTCCATCATGTCATCTATGTAAGTTACCTGCTAACATCTATTTCACCATCTTTGATATATTCTCTGCACCATTGCACTTTATCACCTCTTATTTCACCTGTATATAGTAAATCCTAGTGTATCTGAACTTCTGACGATTGTCGTGTTGTGTTGTGTTGTTATTCTAGTATGTTAAGTACACTGAGAGAACCATGAAACCGGAGTCAAATTCCATGTAGTGCAATCTACATGGCCAGTAAACATGATTCTGATTCTGATGTTGTTACTTTTTTTAATACTTTATTTTTCATTTTCAAGCCCATTTTAACAACAATAGAGCACAAAAACAAAAAACAAAAACAAAAAATTCTTCCCCTTCAATAACTGGAAGAAGGGAGAGTCAGCGCATATAGAGTGAAATACAGTGACGCTGCACTAAACCGCGACACTAAACTGCTACCTTCGGCTGCTCCCGTTAGGGGTCGCCACAGCGGATCATCCGTTTCCATTTCCTTCTGTCTTCTGCATCTTCCTCTGTCACAGCAGCCATCTGCATGTCCTCTCTCACCACATCCATAAACCTCCTCTTTTGCCTGCCTCTTTTGCTCTTCCCTGGCAGCTCCATATTTAGCATCCTTCTACCAATATACCCAGCATCTCTCCTCCACGCATGTCCAAGCCATCTCAATCTTGCCGCTCTTGCGTTGCACTAACACTAATTCCTACAACTAACCAGAACTAACTAACTACTAACTACAGACACTGCACTAACACGCAGTTACATCTTTTAAAGAGGCCCCCTAGCTAACCAGAAATGATCACATCCCTATGGCGGCGTAAGTGATGAGCCTATGTACTAAGGCTGTCAATTTCCAGAAAGGTGTATCCTTTTCTAAGAGGAATCAAGATGGCGCCGTGGACGGTTGCCTTGGTTCTGCGCTCTCTTGTACTTTCTCAGTTTTACAGCAGGGAATAACTTTTAAGCCTCCGACGGTCCACTGGACAAACTGAACAGGCGTTATTAACGACTTTAATTGAACATTTTAACGAAAGTCTTGCGAGGTCTTGATCGGTACAGCCCTGTGCGGACTACGACGAAGACCCCGAAGGGGTAAGCGAGCCGGAGCGCTCATTAAACTGCGACATTGGGGATTTACACCCGCGCTCCTATCAATCCGCCTGGCAAATGGCTGCTCTATGACCAACAAGATGGATGAACTGCTACTCCTAAACGGAAAAAACGTACGTGGACTTTTCCCAGGTCTGCCGTCCTGTGTCTCACTAAAACCTGGCTTAGTGAGTAGATCACGGACGGTAGACCAGGGTTTCTTGTCACATGGGTAAGTTGTCACATTGTTAATATTTTCACCATCAGAGGACGCTACATAAAAGTCGAATACTAGTTTTGTGCATCTACTTAGTCTGATGTCATATCCTGTCTGGGGAACAAGCGAAGCGCACTGTTTACTGAGGTGAGCAATGATTACCGTTTTTCACATTCTAAAGTAAAAACATTTTTTTGAATTTGATATTTTTTTGTAATAATCTCGTTAAAAATCTTCATAATTAGATATTTGTACTTGGTAGAGGAGAGAATAAACTGTCTTGTTATACTTTTGCTAATGTCCTGCTTTAAGCTAACTTCAAGATATAGCAAACATTAGCAAACATGGCAGTTTGGGGCAACTTGTCTCAGTAATTTTAGGGCAAGTTATCTATATGTGACAACTTGCTCCAAAATCACTGACAAGTTGCCAGTATACATAGACACAGAGAGTCTGCTTGTCAACTGTTGTCATATGTAATTTTGAATTTTGTGAACGTGTTTTCAAGAAAGGAAGACAGGAAAGAAGAAAGGGGGAAGAGATGGTCAGGAAATATAAAAGAAAAACAGAAAATGGCAGCACACCACCTGACGTGATGCTAAGGGCAGTGAGGCAGGTGAAGTTGGCAAATTAATCAATCAGGAGTACAGCAAAGGATTATAACATTAACTGCCATATGCTGGCTCGATACTGTAAGACATTCACCGCAGCTGAAATAGAAAATCAGACAGCCATCACAACTATAGTGGCTGGGTATAAATGTCAACGACAGGTTTTAGGCCCAGAGTAGAGCTTCAGTTTGAGCAGTACCTTATGAGATCAGCTGGTATCTATTTTGGTTTATCACCAACTGAGGTGAGAAAGCTAGCGTACGAATTTGCAGTGGCATGGGAGCTGCAGTTTACACCAGCCTGGGCTGAAAAATAAAAAGCCAGCAGCGATTGGTTTACACGCTTCTTAAATCGGCACCCTACACTGTCTCTCAGGAAGCCAGAGGCAACTAGCCTTGCCAGGGCAAGTTCCTTTAACAAGGAGAATGTCAAGGCTTTCTTTGACAATCTGGAGAAGGTGTTAGGCTGACATTCACTGGACCAGGGGACATCTGGAATATGGATGAAACTGGTGTGACGACTGTGCAGCAACCAGACCGATTGGTGGCCAGGCACAGGTTTAAACAGGTAGGGTCACTGACATTTGGTGAAAGGGGTACCCTAGTGACACTAGTATGTGCAGTCTCAGCAACAGAGAACAATATTCCCCCCTACTTCATATTCCATCCGGTGAACTTCCGTGATCACTTCCTCAACAATGGACCACCTGGCGGCAAAGGAGGAGCAAACCCCTCTGCCTGGATGAAGGAAATACACTTTGTGGATTTCCTCAATCATTTTGTTAAACATGCCAAGTGTTCAAAAGAAAAACCATGCTTACTCCTTCAGGACAACCACAGCTACCATCTTTTCATTGATGGACTAAATTTTGCCAAAGAAAATGGCATAATTATGCTCACCTTCCCACCCCACTGCTCGCATACGCAGAATTGGTGAGGGAGTTACCAAGGTCTGTTATGTACAAAATTACATCATCTGCCAGGAGATTAATTTTATGATTTATTTACTCTACTTTGAAACCTTTTATATCAGGGTCCTTTCTAATTGCTTTGGCTAGAGGCTCAATAGCCAGGACAAAGAGTCCTGGAAACAAAGGGCAACCCTGTCAACTCGATCTACTCAAGGGAAACACTGTTGAGATGTGTCCGTTAGTGGTCATTTCAGTAAGTTCATGATAAATGGTTTTTACCCAATTAATAAACAACTGGCCGAACCCAAACTTGTTCAAGACTTTGAATAAATACGACCACTCCAGCCTATCAAAGGCCTTTTCAGTATCTAGAACTACAGCTATACTAGGCGTAGTTTTAGATTTTGTTAGGTGGATAATATTAAAGAGCCTACATAAATCATTAAGTGACGAGCATTTCAAAATAAAGCCACTGTGGTCTGGATTTATTAATTGTGGCAAATATTGGCCAAGCCTGTTAGCTAGGGCCTTAGAGATCAATTTATAGACTGAATTTAATAATTAAATACACCGAAATGAAAAGCACTTTAATGGGTCTCTTTTTTTGTGAATCACATAATTATGACTGTAGAGAATGATTCGGGGAGAGTTCGAGTTTTAGATGCTAAGTTAATTGCATCCATAATGAGGGGATGAGTAGATCCTTAACTTCTCTGTAAAATTCAGGGGGGAAACCATCTTCCCCTGGTGATTTATTAGATTGTAACAAGCCCAGGGCCTTTTCAATTTCTTTCTGTGTGAAGGGAAGATCAAGATTAATTTGGTCTTCTTGGGCAAGTTTGGGCAATTCAGTGGTGGACAGAAATTCATCAACTTTAAGTCAAGTCAATTTTATTTGTATAGCCCAATATCACAAATTACAAATTTGCCTCAAGGGGCTTTACAGCAACACAACATCCTGTCCTTAAACCCTCGCATCGGATAAGGAACAACCCCGCCCCCCCCCCAAAAAAACCCTTTAACAGGGAGAAAAAATAGGAAGAAGCCTCAGGGAGCGCAAAAGAGGAGGGATCTCTCTCCCAAGAGGGACAACCTACAATGGATGTGTTTACACAATCTACAGAATACAATATTGAAAGAGGAAAACAGAATTATAATTGAATTATAAAATTTATGAAAAATGTGATGAGCAGGATGCCAAGCAGTATCAAGACACCACCGGAACAGCCCAGGACCGAAGCCACGCGACCAGCATCACCATGTAAAAAAGAAAAAGAAAAAAAAATTTAGTCAGGTCTTCTGGAGATTCCCATGTATATAAATTTGTATAAAACTTTACAGTACCTTGCAAAAGTATTCAACCCCCTTGACAGCCATCACGAATTTCTGGATTATAAAAAATACTCACACATCTGTTCCTGAACAATATTATTTTTGTGAAACCATAAGCTCTAAAAATGTTCCCAAAGCCAAAATAAGTCATGTTTTGCTGACTCTTTGTAAATAAATTAAAAAACTATAATATAGTGCTTGCATAAGTATTCAACCCCCACATATCAATACTTTGTAGAGTACCCCTTTGCTGCAATAACAGCCATGATTCTCTTGGGGTAAGTATGTACAATTTGCACATTCTTCTGGAGTAATTTTTGCCTGTTCTTCTTGGCAGAATTTGTACAGGTCTTGTAGATTGGTGGGATGGCGCCTCTGGACTGTGATATTCAGTCTGTGCCACAGATGTTCAATAGGGTTGAGATCCGGACTTTGACTTGACCACTCCAAAATGTTCACCTTTTTGTTGCTGAGCCATGCCATTGTTGCTTTAGCCTTGTGCTTAGGATCATTGTCCTGCTGGAAGGTGAACCTTCTCCAAGCTTCAGTTTTATGGCTGACTGCTACAGGTTTTCTTCCAATATTTCCCTGTATTTAGCTCCATCCAGTCTTCCCTCAATTTGAACAAGGTTCCCAGTGCCTGCAGATGAAAAGCAACCCCATAGAATTATGCTGCCACTGCCATGCTTCATTCTAGGGAGGGTGTTTTTTTTAGGACATGAGCAGTGTTAGGTTTGCACCACACATAACACTGAGTTTTGGCCAAAAAGCTCAACTTTCGTCTCATATGACCGCAAAACCTTTACCCACATCCTAACTGGGTCTCTCTCATGCTTGGTAGCAAACTCCAAGTGTGCTTTTATATGCATAGTTTTGAGCAACGGCTTCTTTCTTGCTACCCTCCCATACAAGCCAGATTTATAGAGAGCCCATGATATGGTTGACTCATGCACATTTACTCCAGTTTCAGCCACTGACCGCTGGAGCTCCTTCAAAGTGATCTCAGCAGAATCATCTGTGGCTTTCCTCACCAGCCCATGTCTTGCTCAGACACTTAGCTTTGAGGGATGGCCTGTTCTACAAAGCATTTGGGTGGTGTGATAACAGCTTCCACTTTCTGACAATGGATCCAACAGTGTCCCATGGGACACCCAAACACCTGGATATTGTTTTGTATCCCTTTCCCACCTTCAGCATTTTAATCACTTTGCATCTTACTTCAGTATTATGCTCCTTTGTCTTCATTTTCTGATGGAGTTCACGCCCGGCGAATTAACTTTACACAGAGTGCTTTTTATACCTATAAACAAGACCATTACTTTAATATCTTACAACTGCACACTACTTATGCCCAATTGTGTTAACCTGAGTTTGTTTTAGGAATAACTTGTCATTTGTGTAAACTTTGAGCTTCCAGAGCACAAGGGGTTGAGTACTTATGCAAGCACTATATTTTAGTTTTTTACTTATTTATAAAAAGTCAGCAAAACTTAGCTTATTTTGGCTTTGGGGACCATGCTGTTAGAGCTTATGGATTGACAAAAATAATAATGTTCAGGAACAGATGTGTGAGTATCTTTTATAATCCAGAAATTAGTGATGACTGTCAAGGGGGTTGAATACTTTTGCAAGGCACTGTAAATGTGTCATTAATTTCTACTGGGTTATATGAGACTGAACTTGTTTCAGTGTGAATTGCATTAATTATCCTTGAGCTTTCCTCAGTTTTCACTTGCCAGGACAAGATTTTGTGGGCCTCATCTCCCAATTTATAATATCGTCTTTTAGTTCCTAAAATTGCTTTTTCAATTCTACAAGTATTGTATTTGAGCTTTTTGTTTGCCAGTGATTGGTATAATTCCTTGGATGCAGACTGTTAGTGCTCCTTTTCCAATTTCAAAATTTCTGCTTCCAGTTATTCTATTTCTGCCATGTATTTCTTTTTAATTCCTTTTGTATTACCTTTTAGCGTGTTCCATAATATAAAACTGCAGGGAGAAGAGACACGGTTTGTCTCACAGAATAGCTTAATCTGGTCCCTAATAAACTTGCAGAAATCTGGTTTTTGAAGAAAGGTAGGGTTCAAATGCCATCTATATGAATTAGTTGTTTTTTCTGACATCAAGATAGACAGGTTCAAAGGCGAATGACCAGACAGCGTTCTGGATAAGTATTCAGATTCTGATGTTCTATAAATTAGCTGCGTTGATAATAGAAAAAGGACAATCCTAGTATGAGTGTTATGGGGACGGGAATAGAAGGAATAATCCCTGGTTTGAGGGTGCATTTATTGTCACACATTCATCACATTAAGCTCTTTCATAAAAGCCAAGGTAGTTTTGGCCTTTTCTGTTGGATACTGTCGAGGTTGACTTATCCAGAATAAGATCCAAGCAAAAAATAAAGCCGTGGGCGTCCGGATGGTGTAGCGGCCTATTCTGTTGCCTACAAACACAGGGATCGCCAGTTCGAATTCCCATGTTGTTACCTCCAGCTTGGTCGGGCGTCCCTACAGACACAATTGGCCGTGTCTGCGGGTGGGAAGCCGGATGTGGGTATGTGTCCTGGTCGCTGCACTAGCACCTAATGTGTTTGGGTGGGGCGCCTGTTCGGGGGGGAGGGGGAACTGGGGGGAATAGCATGATCCTCCCACATGCTACGTCCCACTAGCGGAACTCCTCACTGTCAGGTGAAAAGAAGCGGCTGGCGACTCCACATGTATCGGAGGAGGCATGTGGTAGTCTGCAGCCCTGGTCTGGCTTCTTCGTAAACATCTTGTCCAGTCCAGGGCTCTGTCTGAAGATATCAGTTACCATACAAAATTATCCAATTTTCAGTGAAACAGGAAATTATTACAAATTCTGAAAACACCTGTTCCAAAAATTGTTACAACACAAATTAGTCAGCTAAAGCTGAAACCAATCTATCAAATGTAAATTGAGAGTGCTGGCATCGCTTACATTATCTAGTACGCCCCCCCCTTTTCTCACCAATTGTAGTTGGCCAATTACCACACTCTTCTGAGCTGTCCCGATCTCTGCTCCGCCCCTTCTGCTGATCCGGGGAGGTGCATGTACAGCTTCTGGCCTCTATCCTTGAAGATTCTAACTTTCACTCTTCCAATCTTCCCATCCTAGCTTCACGATCAGCTCTGAGTGATTGAGCTACTTTGCATGCTGACTGCTGAGCATTTACTCCATGAACTCCAAGTACTGTGCCTTTATCTGTGGCCATTTGTCCAGAGTTCAATGGAGAGATATGAGTCCATTGTGAACATACTCTCGACTATTAGGTAAGTGCTGCCTGGGTGACTAGAATGGTAGAGGTGTGACCCTGTTATTTGAATTGTTTTGGTAATACTCATCAGTCATAATCTGGAGAAATTTCAGTTCATCGAACAATGGTGCTAGGTCATTATCACTAGCAGTATGACGGAAGACTGACTGCCTCAGGTTCTGTCCAGATGTGGTCTCTTGTAGACTAGCCATGGACATCAGCTCTGGATTGTCTTCGCAAAGAGGTGCGTAGGGGAACTTCTCCTTCACCGTAACATGGCTTGTGCATGGAGTGAGGTATGTGGGTCGACCATTCTCTAGAATGGAGGTCTTGTAGGTGTTCACTTGGGTCTGTGTGCCCACCAAGGCATACTTCACCAACAACTACCCATCCCAGATCCAGCTTCTGGGCAAATGGACCATTAATTTGCTTCCTCACTTGGTGTACGTGCAGAATGCGTCTTCCCGGAAGGAGCAGTATGTTGGCCTTTGGGCCCAGTGGAGGAATCTCCTCGGCAATGGATCTAAGATGGCTGTGTTGACATGTGGCATTCAGGTGGGGGTCTCGGCACAGTTTTTAGGGACCTATTGCATTCTAGAAGTGGAAGAAGAGGGAGAGATAGCTTCTCATCCACAGACTCTACAATGGTAGCCAAAGACCCTTCTGCGTGCAGTCTGTTTTAGCCCAGCACATGTCTTCAGTGTGTATGGCTGCAGGCTTCTCTTGATTTCAATGATATTGAAGAACTCAGATTTTGCGAGGGAGCGGTTGCTCTGTTCACCTAGAATGGTGTACATTCTGCGTGCCTCTTCGCAACATCCTTCTGGATAGACTCAGATGAGACATATCTTTGCACGAGCTCTTGCACTCACCCCCTCAATGCATACCTCTATGCATTTGGAGATGATTTCCTATTCCCCATCCCCTCTACCTCTTGCAATGCTTAGATACAGGGGGAGATGGCTTGGGCTTCCAAGGGGGCAGGGCCTGGATGAAGAGCAGAAAGGTGTCGGTCGCTGTCACACTCAATCCAGTTCCCTTCTGCTTTATAGTTAATGGCAACATGATTTGTGGAGGAACAGCAGTGGAAACAAATGGAATGCTCCTTAATGAAGTGTTTGCGGTCTTTGAGACTATTTTTTCTGAAGGCTCGGGACTTCTTCAACGGATGAATCTTACCGTGTATGGGACACCGCTTGGATTGGTCGATGAATATCTTTGTCTCAGAAGTGGCTGAAGACACTTGTGTCTTGTGGACAGAGATAGGAGTTTTACCATGTCTCTCTGGTTTTTCCACTTTTGACAGTTGCTGGATGAGAGAAGCAAAGATTGAAACTGGGGTCCATTCTGGCTTTGGCTTCCATGCAGATGAAGTCAGCAAACACACTAAATGGGGGGAAAAGAGACGTGTTTGAGCTTATACCTAGTAGATCTAAAGGCGGTCCACTTTTCCTGGATGCTATATGGAAGCCTCTGAACAATCGGAACAACTCCCCTGGAGGTGTCAATATAAGACAAACCAGGTAGGTACCCATCCGACTTCGCCACATCGATTTCCAACAGAAGGTTACCTAGCTCACATACCTTGTATAGCTCTTTGATGGCCACCCTCGGAAAGTTCTCAAGCTTAGTGAAGATGGCATGCTCAATAGCCTCAGGTGAACCTTAAGTTTCTTCGCACCTCTGCCAAACCAATATCAAACCTGCTGATGGATGTTTGATCTTGACAGTCTTAATTCTGATTTTCTGTGCTGAGTATTCTTTCTCAAGCCATTTTATCAAAAGATCTAGCTCTTCTCCAGGTGAAAGGACCAGGCTTGCTAGGGTGCTTTAGAAGGAGGATTTCCAAGCCCAATAATTCTCAGGCTTATCATCGAAGACCGTCAACCCCGTAGTAACGAGCTGGCTGCAGGTGAGGTACCTGGTAATGTCTGTGTTAGTAGGAGTGTAACTGTTGGTGGCTCAAGGAGTATTAATAAAGCTGCTGTGCAAAAAGATTTGAGTTTCCTTTATTAATCCCCTTGGGGAAATTCAGTTACTGCAAATTAACCCATCATAGCTATGGTCTGTGTTGCTAGAAGCAGTGGGCTACCGCCTTCATGCTGCGCCCGGGGACCAACTCCAGTTCTTTTCCCACTGCCTTGGTCAAGGGCACAGACAGGAGTATAAACCCTAGCATGCATGTCTTTTTGATGATGGAGGAAACCGGAGCACCAGGAGAAAACCCACCACAGACATGGGGAGAAAATGCAAATGCCACACAGAGGATGACCTGCAATGACCCCCCCAAGGTTGGACAACCCTGGGGTTTGAACTCAGGACCTACTTGCTGTGAGGCAACAGCGCTAACCACCGGGCCACCATGCCACCCTAGGTTGATGAGTTTTCTAGGTCTTCACCCATTTTTTAAAACCAAGTCTCCATGTTTCATAAATTTGAGGAAAAAAAAGAGAACATTTTGTAAACCATTTCACTGGCCATTGACAAAGCTATCAGAGGGAGTTCTTGAATATCCATCATAACAAGCCTTAAAGATAAAATTATATTGATGTCCCCATTTGTGCTACTAACACCTATTTTTTGCATTCCCTCTTTGCTCACATGTTCCCTGTTGTCATTGCTTTTAGAAATTGAAATATTAATGTATCTATTTAAAAAAAAAATCTCAGAAGTCTTGTTTGATATGAGGAAAGAATAAGACAAAGGTGTTCCATCAAAGAAAGTCAAGAAATAAGTGTTTGACTGTGGAAACAAATTGATTCATCATGTCCTTTTAAAAGCAAGAATTTATTAACTCAAATCGCACACACGCACACACGCTCCTTGCCTTAATAGAGTTGTAGGGCCTTGTGGTCTTGTGGCTCATCTCTCCCTTGTGATGGTGTTGAGTGAGTGTGCTCAGGTGAGTGTGTTCTTTTCTTGTGGCATACCAACTGGGTTATTTATGGACTCCTGTCAGATAGGCAGCGCCTCCTATTAGTGAAGAGCAGGAGAAGGGCCAACACCTCTTTTCTCAGCCGAGACCCAATGATGTCTGGGCTGAGTGTGCCGGGTTTGAAGCTCGGTGCCCACCATCTATCTTGTTGAAGCGTGTCTCAGAGGGATCCTATTGGATGCGAGCCCCAGCTGTGACTGGATGGGGCGGCTGTCTCGGCTTCACTGATCAGTATTAGACCGGAGAACAACAGCAGCATGGAGAACACACCAGCTCTTTTCCACTGTCTTGATGCTTTTCCTCATAAAATGCTGGGAGTTGACAGTTCAAATGCTCTTCAATTTGGAAAACAGGGCTTATGTGCAATTGTTTATTTGTTACTGTGGTCACCTTCGGTCACATTTTGGTTTTAGCCTGGTCAAATTCCCCTATCAACTGTACAAACCTATCAATTGATATGTTATGGTAAATTGTGATATATAAGAAAGTTAAACTGATCTCATCATAGTCTGCCAATTCTCTGTTACAGCATGTCTCTGCAGCGTGTCAAGGTTTTTGTCTCTTGAATCAGCCAATGTGGAACATTAATTCTATGCTGTGTCTGGTATCGATTTTTGTGGTCGTGTGATTGAGAAGTTTGCAGTGTCCAAAGTCCTGTCTTATCTGTCTTGTAAAGCCATCTATTGCCCTGTCAGTGCTTGTCCTTGGCTGTAGGGTCTTGTGCCAGTCATTTCTGTATTAAGCGTATGCACACACAATGGGCTGTTGCTTCGACCAAAGCCGACAGTTGTAAAAAAAAAACGGGGGAAAAAGCACAAGACATAGATAGTGCTCACCAAAAAGGATAATTTGGGCTCATTATTTTTTCTATTGTCAGACACAAGTGTGTTGCATGCACCTCGGAGCTTACTATGGACCTTACACACCAAGAATCCCCTGGCCGCTACTGCTACTGTTTGCATAAGTTACTTAGCAAATTAGCCCGTGTCAAACAACAGTCATTGACATTACTTGGGAGTTCATTTTTTAACAATTCATGAACCGCCTCTCAGCTTTTTCGACTTCTCTGCTTTGCAAGAGAAGCCGGTCAATCATACACCTCTGTACATGCGTAGATGAATGATTTGAACCGGATGACCCATACACACCAGTTATTCAGTTCATCATTTGGGGTTAAATAAATAAATAATAGCGAGACTTAAATTGGTCTGTGCCAAGTCCAGTTGATGCATTTTTTTGGTGGAGCTACTTTGGGGGAGTGAGTGAATTTTTTCCATAGAAGAAGCAGAAGCTAGCAAGATGAGGATAGAGGAGTGTTCATTTACCTCTGTGTAAGGTCAATGAGAAGCACCCGGAGTCTGGGCAGATTTACAGGGAGCACCATTGATCTTGACCTGCTCAGAGTATGATCTCAGAGATAAAAGGGAGGAGACGAGAGTGGAACTTATTCACTGTCAGCCTCGAGTCAGCAAAGGGCAATTCTACCCCGCAGGCTGTCTTTGAAAAACTGAAGGGCAAAGCATGGAGGATTAAGCCCCGAGAAGGGAAGGGAGAGAAACGCAATCAGCAATAAGGTTTATTGTAATAATGCAACGCTGACGTCTGTTGGCCTGAGTTTGGTCCTCCTCGATTCGGCTTCAAGTGACAGCTGAGAAGAACTTTAAGTCAGGGTTGTGTAACTTGCACAGGTGAAAGGGTGTTTAGAGTTCCAGTCAAAGTTTTACCTGTTTTCTACCAACTTTTGTCTTATGTGTGAATGTGCGTGCGTATGTGTTTTCACACTCAGTGCACATGGGTACACTTCAGCCTGTTGCTGTGTGTGTGTCTGTTTTATGTAGATGTCTGTGTATAAGTATTCATAATATCATATGTAGCATGTGTGTGCAGGACATCTGCGTGTACATATGGGTGTGCTCGTGTGTGTGTGAGCAGATTGCTTGCATTTGATTTTCGGGGTTTTGAAAAATAGTTTCGTCAACACAAGTTTGGAGACTCAAGTTGTGGAACAACATCTATTGTCATAATCCCACCCCCCCCCCACCCCCAGGTTCACCGTGAGCCGTTTCAGAAAATACCATCTGTAATGGTCATTATTTGCGATCTGAAAGCAACATACACATCTCAGCTCAGCCCGTGACACGCAGTGGTATTATTCATGAGATGGGGGGGGGGGGGTCGAGCGGCATGGTAAACTTCAGCTGGACATAACTCCTGCTCATTAGCCGGCCTAACATTTGCATCATGAGGACACCGCAACAGCAGGGGTAGGAAGCGATGCGACTAAGCGCCTTTCATTTAACTCTTTGTTTTTATTCATGGGATGTTAGACTACACGGGTCTGTGACAGGGACGGAGAGCGGGAGGGAAGTAAGCAAAGCTAAGGCGGGGGCGTTAAGAAAGAAAAGGGGAGAGGTGTCACGGGGCGGGAGAGCGAGAGAGAATGGGCACTGAGGCAAAGGGAAAGGTTAGAGAGAAAGAAAAGAATAAAAGAACATTCATTATAAATTCACTGAATCGACAAGCTGTCAAGGTGTAGCACGGTTGCGCTGCCATCCATGCAGCGTGTCCACCATCGCTGCGCTATCGGCTCTTACATCAGTCCGGAACTTCCTTTTTTTACTTTTTCACCTTATGTTGCCAGGACATCCCATCCTCACCTGCTTCTGCTGCACAGTAGCTGCTCCGTGACCCCCCCGAGAGCCTTCCGAGGCCATGTCATCATCCCATCTTCCCCTTCCCTTTCTCCCCCATGCCCTCTTATCCCTGCCGGGTCGCCTGTGAAATATGAGCTGCCTGTAGCGTATTGAGCCCATGCCTAGCTGCTGCCTAAATATAGATAAATCACGGACAAGGCAAAGAACTCCTGATGCCTCCTCCGCTGAATAAGTGCCAATGGCCATTCTCGTTGGTATCGACTCACATGATGAATTTCGCCACGAGGCACACCGTTTGATTTTCTGCTCCTGCACATGGTGTTGTTATTGTCTTGGCAAGAGCGGGTCATCTAATGGGGTAGGGTGTCACACAGGTGGGACCGGGATGGCCATCAATTAGTCAAGAGGTTTGTAATCACCTCTGTGTTATAACCGCCCAGTCGGAGCGGCCCTGCCAGTCCCAGTCGTCACCTGTTATGACTCATTGTGCAAGAATTCAGCTATACACAGGATAATACATGGTAACGTGTGTCCGTTTGAGCAACAAACCAAGATGCGTTATAATCCTTTCTAACTGCGTTAGTATTTACGCTGACTGTCGCATTAAACATTTCCTCAACCAATAAAGTTTTTTCTGATTATTTAGCACATTTTGTAAATAAAAATGCAATGCGTTGCATTTTTCATGAGAGCAGATGAAAAATGCATAAAGACAGAAAAAAGAGAGAACTTGTCTTGCATGAAACCACCTCTAGTTATGTGCGAAGTACATACAAATAATCCTGATCATCTACAGGAGTACGGTTCTCTAATGCCCCTTTTCCACTGCATGGTACCAGCCCAACTCTACTCTACTCTACTCACTTTGTTTGGTTTTCCTTTGGGCAAAAGTTAGGGATAGTACCTGGTAACAGGTACTTTTTTTGGTACCACCTCCATTGAGGTAAGCTGATACTAAAAGGTGACATGAAAATACCACTATAAATACATAAAATATAAATATACGTATATTTATTTAAATACAAATAAAATCTTTAAAAAAAAAATAGTCCAGCGGGGCTACGCTGTGAGGGGATACTATCTGCAGTGGAAAACAAAATCCCAAAAACTAAAGCGAGTAGAGTCGAATAGAGCAGAGTCAAGCTGAGCCAGTACCGTGCAGTGGAAAAGGGGCATTTAAGACAATTGTCTTTGTCAAAGTAATGACCTGAGTCAGGGATAGGTCAGCAGGTTGAAACTTCCCTTAAGCATTTTGCTGACCTCTGCAAAAAACAAAAAGAAGAAAAATGCACAGGCACGTTCTGCATTCAAGACCAACTTGAACAAAATTATTTATCTCAGAGGATACACACTATCTATTCATCACAACTACTGTGGTTGACTTCCTCCCTCCACCAGTATTAACTAACTGTCCTTTGCTTGCTGTGGTTCCTAGTCACAGATGACACTTGCATTTGTCATTGGCTAAGTACTGAGGTGGAGAAGGTGAGCACACGCAGAACAACAATACAAAGTGCTGCAGAATGAATCACAGAGGCCTTGCTTGCAGCATCCCGTACCACTGATAAATCATTTCTTTGGCTCTCATTCTTATGCAATTCATGCGGTTGCTGTTTTTGCATCTTTGTTCTGATAACAACAACCTTAAATATCTTCTCCCTCACCCCCCTTTTCTCCCCAATTGTACTTGGCCAATTACCCCACTCTTCCGAGCCACCCCGGTCGCTGCTCCACCCCCTCGGCCGATCCAGGGAGGGCTGCAGACTACCGCATGGCTCGTCCAATACATGTGGAGTCGCCAGCCGCTTCTTTTCACCTGACAGTGAGGAGTTTCGCCAGGGGGCTGTAGCGCGTGGGAGGATCACGCTATTCCCTCCAGTTCCCCCTCCCCCCTGAACAAGTGCCCCAGCTGACCAGGGGAGGCGCTAGTGCAGCGACCAGGACACATAGTCACATCCAGCTTCCCACCCGCAGACACGGTCAATTGTGTCTGTAGAGATGCCCGGTCAAGCCGTAGGTAACATGGGGATTCGAACTTGCGATCCCCGTGTTGGTAGGCAATGGAATAGACCGCTACACTACCCGGATGCCCCAACCTTTAATATCGAACTGATAGAAAACATGCAATAAGTGATGGAGAAAAATGGCCGGTTGCTTTTCATCCATGACTGTTGCCACAGTTTAAAGAATCAAAAAGAGCAAATTCCATGCCCAAGGTTTTTTTTAAGCCCTATTTTTCTGTCTCCCGTTATATTGCGGTCACACACACGTACGCACACGTACGCACACACACACACACACACACACACACACACACCTCGTTGATTTCACTAATGCCATCCTGTCTCTGCGGTGGTAGTGACAAATATCCATGCCTTGCCCGATTGCCTTCTGGTGGCTGAAGCCTCGGCAATGTTTTAATGCTCTAAAAAACTTTGAGCAACAGCGGAAGGTTGCCTCATATATGACTGTCACTTTCAATCTTTTTCCCTGTCTGTCTTCTCTCTGTCCCTCTTTTCTCTGCTTTTTCTTTATCCCTCACTTTCTGATATATCACAGTTCATTGAGCCTCCACTTCCTCCGAGTCCCTTCTTAGCATACTGATTCCTCCTCGATCAATATCTTAATCCACTTTGCGAAGCTATGAACCAATTACAAAGCGGCAAAGAGGATTTTCCAAAGTTGAGTAGTCTCCTGATGTTCACGTCTTGACCACACTGGGCCGAGATGTGGACAACTGGTTACCTGGGAATCACAGATAATCTCTCCTACCATACCTGTGTAGAATCTCTCCTACCATACCTTTGTGTGCAGCAGTCAGTCAATATTTAACACTGCCATCTGGGGCTGACAGCTTATAGTCCTAGTAGGACCTGTCAATAACCTGGACTACACTTGAGGCCCCTGCAGCAAAGGGACCAGATGTGAACAACCAGATTCCATCTTAGCTGTCCTTGTCTCCATTTCCCGCAGACATCTGCAGATGGATCAATAACATTAGTCCCCTGTCTCCTCATGAATGATAAGTCTTTGAATGGCTCTGGAGGCAAAAAGCCTTTACCAATCTGTTCAGCTCGTACAGATCGATTCAGGACATGTGTTACAAATGATAGAGAGACAGAGGTAGAACGTGTGTGTGTGTGTGTGTGTGTGTGTGTGTGTGTGTGTGTGTGTGTGCAAGCATTTACCCTATGTCCATGTGTGTTGGCATGGGCGTGCATGGGCGTGCATGCCTGTACAGATGCATGCTTCCATGTGTGTATGTTATTCCCACAGGGGCATATTCATCATCGGCTCTGTAGGTCAAGCAAGACAGAGGAGCTGCATTACTGTGAATTATGCACAAACATGCCTATCTGTTCTATCTGCACAGGCTTAATAGAAATATAGATCTGCTTTCATAGGGTCCCTGTCATAGTCACGTTCGATGCATCACTTTATGAAGCGATACCTAATCCACAGACTGGCATCAACATTACACAGAAGCTTCAAGTCAGGAGAGAGCTTTGTCAAGTTATAACTCTGGATCTGAAATAGCAGCACTCTACAGTAGTTTGTGACAATTACTTTTCATGTTGTTGGAAAACTCATAACCAGTACCTTCAAGATGGAGTGATGCTGTGAAAGAGACATGGTCATGATGGCCATCTCCTCACTGAACTGAAGTGCAAATGGTGTGATGGTGTGAAAATGAGGGTTTCATCCGGAGATGGCCATCAACTTCAATTCCTGGATCAGTCGTTGATCTTGACGATTCTGTGAAACATGTTTAAGTTTATGATTATTATTATTCTGTGAATTATATCCGATTATTCTCTGGTGGGAATGACTCTGAAATAAACAGGAAAGAAAACCGAGGAAGACGGTAATTTTTTGATTTCATCAGCATTTAGGGAGCGCTGAGCTCTTCACCGTGGTATCATAGTGCCCTCTAGTGGTCTTTGATAAAATCACAACACGATTGAAACACTAATTTATATGTAAATTATATTAATCTGATAGATTATTAATCTGCACTGAGTTGCACATATTGGAACATATTACACACACACACACACATATATATATATATTTTTTTTTTGCTCTCAAAAATTATTTGCATCAAACCTAAATAAAATCACATAAAAGCAAAATAATAAAAAAATAATAAAAACAGGACAGGATACCTGCTTGTCGCCTGGGACCAACTCACCTAGCTTCATTATCTAACCTATTGATCTTGTTTTATGAATAAAAAAATACTGAATACTTCCATTAACCTTTCATTTATGATTCGAATTCATCCCATTTTTCAGCTGTCAAGCATTACATATGTGCCTGTCCCCCTTCAACAAATTGGGACACTCTCATTAAGCCACTGGTAGGTAGTATGCCTTTTGGGGCTCGTGTACTTTCTTGCGTGATAATAACCCATTAATGTGCTAATATGACAATTCATCTTTATGATAATTGCCGTCACCAGTATAAACTGAGGCAGTGCAACCCTCATTTGTACAACACCGCTTAAGAATGTCTCTGCCCATTATAGTACTCTGTTGAGATGACTAGCGGCTAATATCTGCAAGTGTAAAAGGTGGTGGCTAGAAACATAATGCAATATGAGTCAGTGTGTTTGGTTTTTTTTGTGGATGGAAGAGTGGCCAAGCAAGTGCATAAGACCATCTGTGTGCTGTCTGCTACGCAATGCACAAAACTCATACCTTCCTGATTTCACTACTATTTGCATGCAATAGGCCTGTATTGTTATTATGATCTTTTAATCAGGTAAAGGAGCCTTAAATAGGTCTATTACTGGAGTGAATCTGAATAGAACAATGGATTGCCTGAGTAATCAAGAGCCCGTCCTAGCCTTGATTAAAAGGCTTCTTGTTAATATGCAAATTCTGCTGACAAAGGATTTGACTGAAGATGTGATAACAAGTACAGTGGAAAGAAGCTGCATACTAATACCCTTGTTTTTTAAAAGTAGAATGGTTAAGGCATATTGATCAGCCAATATGCCTTAACCTTTCTCAAAGTCCAGCTTGGAGACCTGTCTAACCGGTCTTCTAGCAGCCACAGCATGCTGACCTGTGCAACAAATTTACTCCCATGAGCTAAGCAGTTTATTTGTCTGCATCTGTGTGCATCATTCAATTATCAATACTGCTCGCTTAAGCATACTAAGCCCACATTACATGAAGCATTTTACTGCAATGATGGTATGTTTTTTTTAGGTGATGTTTTGATCCATTACAATTTCTTTAACTCGCATGTTCATATTGTGATATTGTGGGGTTGCATAATAGAAGTCTTGATCAGTCAGTGCCCAATATTGTTATAGTACTTACTGGTAATTGCCTTTTTTCCACAGCTATCAGTATTGGCAATTGAGGCATTTATATCCAAACAGACATCCATCCATCCATTCATTATCCAAACCGCTTATCCTGCTCTCAGGGTCGTGGGGATGCTGGAGCCTATCCCAGCAGTCATTGGGCGACAGGCGGGGAGACACCCTCGACAGGCCTCCAGTCCATCACAGGGCCCACGCACACACACACACACACACACACACACACACACACACACACACACACACACACACACACACACACACTCACACTTTCACACCTAAGGACAATTTAGTATGGCTGATTCACCTGACCTACATGTCTTTGGACTGTGGGAGGAAACCGGAGAACCCAGAGGAAACCCACACAGACACGGGGAGAACATGTAAACTCCACACAGAGGACGACCTGGGATAACCCGCAAGGCTGGACTACCCCGGGGGCTCGAACCCAGGGCCTTCTTGCTGTGAGACGACCATGCTATCCACTGCGCCACCGTGCTGCCCCCAAACATGTTGCACCTCTCCCTTCCCCATTGGACGTTGTGCACGTGGTGTTCATGATGAGGTAGTAAATGGTATGTTCCTTCCCATGTAGCTTTATTGACAGCTGATGATTGCTTATGGCATGAAACAGGCTTGTACTGTCTCATAAAGATTGTACTTGACTCACTGGGTTATATATATTAGCGGTCGACCGATTATTTTTTTTTTAGGGCCAATATCAATACCGATTATTGGTAAGTTATGGATGCCGATAGCTGATATTTGGGCCAATATTCAGTTGCACTAAATGTAAAAAATCCATCCATCCATTATCTGAACCGCTTATCCTGTTCTCAGGGTCACGGAGATGCTGGAGCCTATTCCAGCAGTCATTGGGCGGCAGGCGACGAGACAACCCTGGACAGGCCACCAGGCCATCACAGGGCCCGCCCACACACACACACACACACACACACACACACACACACACACACACACACACACCCATTCATACCTAAAGACAATTTAGTACGGCCAATTCACCTGATTCACATGTCTTTGGACTGTGGGAGGAAACCAGAGCCCCTGGAGGAAACCCACGCAGACACAGGGAGAACATGCAAACTCCACACAGAGGAGTTTGATGAGACTCAGAATTTATCCTTTAGTCCACCAGCCAGTCAGACTAGCTTGGTCTAGTCAGAAAGACACAAACCGAGGAAGCCTCTTGGATGAGTGGCGAAACGTCTTCACAGATATATACCAAGTCCAGTTGCACTTGATTCAACTACTTTGGATAACCATGATCTGGATGAATGAGAACATTCACAGACATCCCTCTATCTGGCATTTTCCTTCAAGAGGACATGATGCCTTATCACGGCATTTGCAGTTGGAGGTGTTTGGCTGCGTTGAGGGGGTCTGTGCCTTGGCCATGATGCTTGTGTTGTGGGATGAAATAACCTGCTGAACATTTTTGCATGCAGCTGTAGCTCATTTTGACCATGTTCCTGCAGAATATTTTTCTCAACTGATGGTCTGGGGTAAAACACTCATCCAAAAGTTTGAAGAATAGTTTTCCAATATTAGAGGCCACGGTGTCGCTGTAAGGAGGATTATACCAGGTGATGTTCCGCCTTCTGCTGCTTTTTTTTTGTTAGTTGCTGGCTGTCGCTAGTTGATGGTGGGTTGTACTTAAGCCTGAAATTATATCCACATTTTTGTGAGGCTTCTTGGTAAAAACGCAGCAGAAGGCGAAACATCACCTGGTTGAATAATTCATGTTTCTGTCAGCCAATGACCAAATATAATGGCTTAAAGATGTTACATTATTTAAACGGTTGTTTCTAAAGCTACACATGTGTGCATTAAACCTGTTTTTGAATGTTCCCTCTGTTAGACCGATGTATGTCTCTATTTTGTCGTTGTCATTCTCATCACCGTAGCTTGGTAGATAAATCCTTTCGTCTGGCATTTTCTTCCAAAGGGGCATGAGTCGTTCACACGGCAGTTGCAGTTGGGGGAGTCCGATTGTGATGAAGGTGTCATTGATTTGTTCATGATTCTTGTGTTGTGGGACGATATTATTTGTTGAATGTTAGGCATGCAGCTGTAGCTACTTTTGATGGTGTTCTTATGGCATATCTTCCTCAGTTGATGGTCCGGGGTAAAGCAAAAGTTCAAAAAACTGCTTACCAATGTTTGTGGCCATGTTATCACTGTAGGGTGGGTTGTACTAGGTGATGTTTCGTCTTCTGCTACGTTTGTTGATTTGCTGGCAATCAGTATTTAATGGTGGGTTGTACACTTTAGCTTAAAATCAATGACACCTCTTAACTGGTCTTCCCCAAAAGACCATTAAACAGCTGCAGCTTATTCAGAATGATGCTGCTAGAGTTTTAACCAGGACCAAGAGAACAGAGCACATAACTCCAGTCCTGAAATCTTTACACTGGCTTCCAGTTAGTTACAGAATCGATTTTAAAGTGCTGCTACTTGTCTACAAATCACTGAATGGTGTTGGCCCAGAATACATCACTGACATGCTTGAAGAGTATAAACCAGGTAGGGCTCTAAGATCCATGGACTCAGGTCAGTTATTTCAGCCCAGAGTCCAAACCAAACATGGTGAAGCAGCATTTAGCTGTTATGCTGCATGCAACTGGAACAAACTACACAAAGATCTTAGATGTGCCCCAAATATAGCCATTTTTAAATCTAGGTTAAAACATTCATTTTTTCTTGTGCCTGTGATTGAGCATTAAAACTTGTACCTTATTCCAACTGCACTTTAATTCTGGAAGTAGATCTCTAGTCACTCCCGGCAGAGAAGTGAATTTTTATTCTACTTTTTTTGTACTTATGTTATTTTTGTAGTACCTGTCTTTTAATTATATTATTCTTTTAATAACATTTCAAAGTACATATTGTACTCTTTTAATTATATATTATATATATATGATTGTTTTTATTTTCGCTTTGATTATATTTTATAAGGTTGTTCCTTTTTTGTTTTTATTTGTGTAAAGCACACTGAATTGCCCTGTGTATGAAATGTGCTATATTATTAAACTTGCTTGCTTGAACCACTTTGACAAGGGCCATCTGGTCTGATCCCACTGAAGAGCTACTGTAGCTCAAATTGCTGAAAAGGTTAATGCTGGGTATGATAGACAGGTGTCAGGACACAGTGCATCACAGCTAGGGTTGGGGATCATTTGGATTTTAACGATTCTTATTCCGATTCCGAATCTGCTTTTCGATTCCGGTTCTTAACGAGTCTCGATTCTGGTTCTTTGAGAGGCGGGCTCAAAACAAGTCACATGCTTATTTCACAGAAGACATTTTTATTTAAAAAAAATAAACAAGCCATTCTGTTTTAAGAACGGATCATTCATGTGACTGTCTCATTCTTATATTTACAACAACTGTATGCATACATGAAGATGAAGAAATAAAGACACAGTCAAAACCTGGTCCGGACTACTAGGTATTAGACTCCTTAAATTAGAAACAGTTCTTGTTTAGAAAAATTAGCACCTCTGCCTTCGCAGGCTGTGTAATTACAGGCATTGACCACTAGGCGCACTCGTTACTTTTGTAATGTGATTAAGTCCAGTTAAATGATTAAGTTCCGGTTTTATCTTTTATTTCCTCTTCCTGCTTCGCAGTTTTTTCGTTGTCACCACGTTGAATGAGCGCTCATCGTGGAAGAGATTGTGCTCGAATTAAAGGACAAATTGTGCTTAAATGTAAAGATAGATTGTCCTGTTAAGAGTAGCCTAAGCACACATTTGTAAGCAGAAGATCTCCTCGAAAGTAATATTTAAGCCCCCCCCCCCAATTTGTTCTCAAGCAGGCAAAAGTGGTCAGTATTAGACATGTTTTTCTTTCGTTTATATTGTGTGAAGTCAAATATTTCCTAAATTATGAATGAATGTACCAATTAGCCTAATTATTTTGTCTGTGATTTCAGCTCTACGGTGTTTGGTGTTTCGGTGTTTGTACAGCGTTGGAGCTGTGTTCGTTGGAATTGGCCTTTTAAAGGAACTCGGAGTCTCGCATTCGATCATTGGGCGGCATAGGCTGCATACTTGAGTGTTCAGCACAGGAAGAAAAAACACAGTTCAGTATTTGCATAGTTCATAGCGGTTCGCTCATGTTTAAGTTCTTTGCTGTCTCGCTGTTGCGAATAAGAGAAACGTTATTAATTTTCACCCAAATTTTACCCAATTGTGACGAGGTGCTGCTTGCTGTTTGCTCGGGGTTGGCTGTAGAGGACGCCGAGGCAAGAGATGGAACCCGGCGCAACACAGGTACACTGGTTAACTTGTGCACCGTGTCGGTGAAGGTGTTTGGCCATATTTTTTGTGCACCCTCGCTTGTACGAAATAATGTTGCCGCTGGCGTTACACTGTGCCAACCCTTCAGTTTTCAGGGTAAAATGAAGCCACTTTGACCACCGCTTGCTCTGGTCCATGATGGCGCACGTTTAACTTGCGGAGGCGGAAACTACGGAAGCTGCATGCCGCCACTACGGAAATTGAAACTAAATTTAGCGCGAGTGAAATCTGTTTTGGAATCGATAGGCAGAATTGAAATTGAATTTCTTAACGATTCCTTTGGAATCGGAATTTTGGAACCCGGTGCACAACCCTAATCACAGCTCGCTGCATGTGGGGCTGTGTAGCCGCAGATCAGTCAGAGCGACCATGATGACTCCTGTCCACCGCCGAAAGCTCCTACAACGGGCACGTGAGAGTCAGAACTGGACCATGAAGTAGTGGAAGGTCGTTTAGTCTGATGAATGGTGTTTTCTTTTACATCATGTGGGCGCCCGGGTGCATGTATGTCATTTACCTGGGGAAGTGATGGTACCAGGATGCTCTATGGGAAGAAAGCAAGCCGGCAGAGGCAGCGTGATGCTCTTGGCAATGTTCTGCTGGGAAACCTTGGGTACTGGAATTCATGTGGATCAGGGATGGGCAACTCTGATGATAGAGAGGGCCACAAAATGTTTATCCTCACTACCAGAGGGCCAGATTTTGACCATGCATGTTGTGACTTCTCTTATGTACACTATTGTAGTGTTACTATTCGTGGGTTACTAACTTAATCACTAATATATATATATAAGTACACAGAGACGAGGATGCGGCACAAGTCTGATCTTTACTGACGGAGACATCACACACTACTAGGCTCGACCAGTGTATTACAGAACTCAGTAGCGGTGACAGTCCAACACAATCTAGCACCGAGTGCTCGATCCAATGCACCACATCCCTCTTTTCCAACTGAGATGTGGCCTACTCATCAGTTGCTTCAACAGTACACCCTTTACCGAACCATTAACACCATGGCATTAACACTGAACAAGTCTTTTCTACTTGCATACTTCAATGATTAATACAGCATGTTTTTTTTAAATGACAGATGACTCTCTTTAAACAACATAAACCATTTCCTTTTCACATTCTGGTGGTTAGCATGTAAACATTTTGAACATTCAGCTATCTTGCAACATTTCAGGTTAAACACACCTTGTACTCTTTGTTTCACCTTCTTTTTTTATTTTTTTTCTTAATAAACACTTGAATGATCACACAAAAGAACCCTGAGGTTAGTCATTGTATCTGGCAGGGCGCCTAACTGCTCTGCCGCACTTTGTGTAGCATGTGGGTGTACTGCCTGTAGTCACCGGAGGAGGGTCGTGTGGTGAGAGGTCATGTGGTGGTGAGTCCACTGGCACAGGTGCTTGTGAGGGTGAGGGTTGTACCTCTGAGTCAAAATGTTCATCGCTGTCCGTGTCTCTGAATAGGCTCGGATGTATCTTCCTCAGATGTCGCCTGTTCCTTCTTTGCATCCTTCCAGCCGGTGTCTGCACAGTGTAGGACCGTGGTTCATCTCGCTGTCGGATGACAACGGCAGGCTCCCAGCCGCGTCGCGTTTGCATGTGTACGGTGTCTCCTGGGGTCAACACTGGCAGGGGCTTTGCACACTGGTCGTAACGTTGCTTTTGGTGGACCTGCAGGTTCCGGATCTTGCTGTGAATGTGCTGTGGGACTGATTGTGTCAGCACAGCACTGGAGCATGGAAGTGTGCTTCGTAGAACTCTCCCCATCAACATTTGTGCAGGTGATACGTCCAGTCCTGTCACCGGTGTGTTCCTCAGTGACAGCAGCACCAGATGTGGGTCAGTGCCGGTTTGCATTGCCTTCTTCAGCGCATGTTTCACTGTCTTTATGGGTCTCTCAGCCATGCCATTTGAAGAGGGAAAACCTGGGCTGGAGTGTGTGAGCTTGAACTCCCATGAAGCTGCAAATGACTTCATCTCATAGCTGGCAAATGGGACATGGTCACTCACTATCTCCCTAGGAATCCCGTGTCTGGCAAACACAGACTTCATCTTCTGGATTACTGTGTATGCTGTTTTGTCAGATATGTTGAGCACTTCGGGATATTTGGTTAGGTAATCAACTAACAACAGGTATGACTGACTGTGTAGCTCGAAGATGTCAGCTCCAACTTTCATCCATGGCAGTTCTGGGACCTGATGCGGCATAAGTGGCTCAGCCTGCTGTTTGGGCTGTAGCTGCTGGCATTGCACGCACTTTTCCACCATTGCCTCTATATCTCGTGCCATGCCAGGCCAGTAGAGAGACTTTCTTGCTCTGGCTTTTGTGCGCTGCACTCCTTGGTGTGCAAGATGCAGTTTCTCCAAAATCGTGCTCCTGAAGCTCTGGGGTATGATGATTTTGTCTCCGACCAAGACAATTTCATCTTCCATGCTTATAATGTCCTTTACTGCCCAGTAGGCGTGTAGTTTTCTGTCCAAACTTTTCTTTTTCATGGGCCAGCCTTTCTTGTGTTTCTCACACACAGTTTGCAGCACGCTATCTGCTGCCGTTGCTTTCTTTAATTGGCTGAGTGTTTCCTCGCTCAAGGCATCTGTGGCATCCAAGGCATACACAACTCTCTCATCACAAGGGTTTTCATCAATATGGTCACCTTCTCTGCTAGCTGTAGCGCGTGAGAGTGTGTCGGCAATGTACATGTGCTTGCCTGGTGTGTATGTTACACTCAGATCATACCTCTGCAGTTGTAAAAGCATACCTTGCAGCCGCGCAGGTGCTTTGCTCAGCGGCTTGCGCATGATGACCTCCAGAGGCTTATGATCGGAGTGGACAGTTACTGGTCTGCCGTAGACATACTAGTGGAATCTCTTAGCAGCAAACACTATAGCGAGCAACTCTTTCTCTATCTGTGCGTACCTCTTTTCTGTGTCGGTGAGCGCTCGTGAGGCATAGCACACTGGGCGGTCGTCCTGCATCAGACAGGCTCCCAGTCCATCCTTTGAGGAGTCTGCTTGTAGAGTGAGAGGCTGCTTGTGATCGTAGTATCTCAGCACAGGGGCTTGTGTGAGGGTGGTCTTTAGTGCCTTTAGCGCTGGGCTGTGGTGTGGGCACCATTGCCAAGCTACATCCTTCTTGAGCAGCTGTCTGAGGGGTGCCGTGAGTGAGGCTTCGTTTGGTATGTATTGCGCTAGGAATTTTGTCATTCCCAGCAGACGTTGGAGACTTTGTTTGTCTTCGGGGGTTGGCATGTCGACAATCGCTTTGATCTTTGTGTCGTCAGCTCTCTGTCCTGCTGCCGTGTTGACGTGTCCCATGTACTTTACAGTATCAACTTTAAACTGGATCTTGTCCCTGTTAAATTTCACATGTGCGGTCTTGGCTCTCTCCATTACTTTCTGCAGGATTTCATCGTGTTCCCGCTCTGATGACGCTGCGATGATCATGTCGTCTGCTATAATGTACACCCCTGGGATATCGCCGAAGGTCTTACAGTTCTTTTGTTGAAACACTTCGCTGGCCGATTTGATCCCGAATGGGAGTCTGAGGAAGCGGAACCGGCCCCACGGCGTGTTGAAGGTGCATAGCTTAGACGACGGCTCATCTAGCTTGATCTGCCAGTATCCATCCTTTTCATCTAGGATGGAGAAGATGGATTTTCCTGTTAGCCTGCTGCGCATGTCTTCCGGTGTAGGAATGGAGTAGTGTTGACGCTTGACTGCCTCATTCAGGTTGCAAGGATCCAAACATACCCTTAGCGCACCATTTTTTTTCTTTGTGGCAACAAGACTGTTCACCCATTCTGTAGGTTCATTGACAGGAGTTATGACTTTCCTGTTCTGCAAGTCTGTGAGTGTCTCTCTTAGTGAGTCCATGATGGAGAGTGGTATGTTCCTGCACGCGTGAATCACAGGCGTGACGCTGGGGTCAATGTGTATGTGATGAACTCCAGGAAATTCGCCTAATCCTGTGAAGACCTCCGCATACCTCTGCAGCAGCTCCTCTTTGGTGGCCGGAGGTTTTGCTGGTTGTGGGGACTCCACTGCAAGCGCCTCGACTCTTCTCACCAGCTGCAGCTCTTCACACGCATCTCCACCCAGGATTGGCTTGCCAGCTCAGCTAGACACATGGAAGTCCAATATAGCCGTATGCTTAGACGTGCGGCAATCTAGAGATGCAACACCATCTGAAGGTAGTCGTGCACCAACAAAAGCAATCAGCACAGCCTTTGTGGGCCGTAACTGAACGGGACCTGGTAGCTGCCGGAATACGTGCATAGGAAGCACATTTGCATCGGCGCCTGTGTCCAACTTGAAGTTAATTGCTACGCCTCTGACCATGGCTGTTTCACACCATACAGTGCCTTTAGCTTGGTGGGCTGCTTTGTTTTTGTATTTTCCAATCATGCCTATATATAAGGAATCAATTTCACTTTCTAGATTATGCACTGTCTTTGTCTTGTAATTGCCGCTTTTTTCAGTGCTTGATTTACACACCTTGGAAAAATGATTGTTCTTACCACATTTGTGGCACACTGCACCATAAGCTGGGCATTGACGGGGCTCATGTTTATTTCCACACTTGTGGCAGAGAGTGGTTGCTACATGCCTCTTGCTGCTCGTTTTGTTCTTGTTCCAGCTGCCCGTGTGCGTTTGCCCTGTTGCTTTCTTCAATGCCTCCACTGAGGCGTCTTGGACAACATGTGACGTCTGCATCACTTGTATTTGTGACTTAGCGAGCTCGGCTGATCTACATATCTCTACGGCCCTGCGCAAAGTAAGCTCATTATCACGTAACAGTCTTTCTTTCAAACGGGCATCATTCATGCTGAACACTTAATTTGTCCCTTATCATGTCATCTTCATGTCTGCCAAACTCACAGTCTTTGCTCTTCTGGTGCAGCTCTGTGATGAATCTGTCCACCGATATTCCTGCTGACATCGTGTGCGACCAGAATTGATGGCGTTCGAACACGACGTTCTTCCGAGGGCTACAGTAGTCCTTGATGGCTTTCAGAACGTCCTCCATCGATTCGTCGTCTCCTTCTGGGATGACGGTGAGTGTGTTATACACTTCTAGCGCCTCCTCGCCGATGGTGTGAAGCAGAATGGCTATTTTAACCGTCTCTTCCTTATCCAATGCACCTGAAGCGGTCATTTACAGCTGGAAACGCTGCTCCCATCTTCTCCAGTTTTCTTCGACATTCCCGGTAAGTATCAACGGTGGTGGCGGCTTGAACTGTTCCATATCTGTGCTCAGGCTAGCACTTGTTAGCTAGCTGCCTCAGCTACCAGCGAACTCGTTGAAGTACCACCCTCGAATTATACCGTAACTCCGTCTTCTGACACCATGTTGTGACTTCTCTTATGGACACTATTGTAGTGTTACTATTCGTGGGTTACTAACTTAATCACGAATATATATAAGTACACGTAGACGAGGATGCGGCACAAGTCTGATCTTTACTGACGGAGACATCACACACTACTAGGCTCGACCAGTGTATTACAGAACTCAGTTGTGGTGACAGTCCAACACAATCGAGCACCCAGTGCTCGATCCAATACACCACAATGCACTTCTACCAGTGGGATGCTGTAACCCAATCACTCAATTAACCAATTATAGCTACTGATTTAATGAAAAGAATAAAATATTGTAACGTACACGAATAAGTAGACACGTTAGCCCTTGTCTAATGGGTCAGACCTTTTAGTCGACTGGTTAACGTGGTCGCTCACGGTGCGGGAGATACGGGTTCGCGTCCCGGCTGTGGCGGCGGTACCCGGGGTGCCCCGACGGTACCCAGGCTGCCCCCTGAATTCACTACAATATATACCGGTAATCAAAGTTTATTACCAACATTTCTATTCAATGAGCTTAACACAGAAACAAAACGTCCACATTCCTGAGTGATATACCATTATTTTAGTGCATCCGGTCTCAAAAATCATTCAATAATGGTACAAAAGTTAACATTCACACTAAGTGCAACAACTAATATTCATGTTTGTAGTGTATTTCTACTCTTCCCTCCCATTCCATGACATGTTTTAAATAAACATGCATTTCGCTCAAAATGGTAAATGGACTGCATTTTATATAGCACTTTTCTAGTCTACAGACCACTTTTTTTTATAATGTATGCCTTACATTCACACATTCACACACACATTCATACACCGATGAAGCCATTGAAAGCCACTGAAACTCACCCACAGGTGGATCAGTATAAAGTTCTGTCTTATGAGATACTTGTGGCCTCTCCTGCTGGCGTATAATAGACTGAATGTCAATGTTTGTGCATCCAATCTGCATGAGCTGGAACAGGTTCATCTGTCAGCCTCTTTCTCTGTTTTGATCTGATGTGCTTCGTTGTTGAGAAGATTCTCTCGCAGATGTAAGTGTTCCCAAACATTTTGGCCATTGACAGTGCAAAATCCCTGAGGAGTGGAAAGCGAGACTCGGGTAGTAGTCTCCAAAATGAAATTCCTCTCTCATTGCACTTTGCTTGAAAGAAGGGGTCTGACTGTAGTTTGCAAAGTTCAAGCTGGGCGTTGCTCACTGACAGCAGCAGAGAGGGGGTCAGTGAATAATGCAATTTGTGGCTGCATGGCGTGGAAATCTTGGAAGCGTTCCTTGAACTGCTGCTGCTGCAATGTTTCTATGTCTGCTCTGTACTTGAGAAATGTTTACATTTCGGGACATCTTTTCGCATCCCTTCACAGGCAGGAAAGTGTGCCAAATTTGGATGGTTGGATGAAACACCTTCTTTGAACAGGGCTAATTTATGCTTAAATGTGTTTATGTGTGAATAGAGATCCGACAGTTTGGCCTCTTCCCTGCAACTGTATATTAAGGTGATCAAGATGCGAGGTAATATCCGCAAGGGCAGCAATGTTGCAGAGAATATCTGTATCTCTGAGTTTACTGCAATAAGCACTTGTATCTTATCAAATGCTGTCTTCCAAGAACACTGGGATTTCAGTGCGCAGCGCAGAAAACCCCCTCTCCAAGCACTTCCCGCGGCTCATCCATCTGATCTCACTGTGCATCTGTAAAGCCCGATAAGCGGCACTCACTTCACAGTGGCGCCCCCAAAGGGTGGCCAGAGGTGGCCACGGCCACCCTGATACTATCCCTGGCCCCCCCGCTGGACCCCCCAGCCACGAGTCGCATATGCAGAATATGCTTCTGATTATGCATAATATGCTTCTATCTGATATTTTACATTAGGTGCTGTTCATTTAAATCAATAATGTATATTTTTCTTAACTCTCATATTGACAGTTTTCAACTAGCCTATACAGTATACTACAACAGCATCATAGAATTCCCGAAATTCAGTCATGGCTTTTGGTTTTGGTGTGCCACCCCAAGATTTTCAGTGGCCCCATTTGGCCACCCCTATGAAAAATTTCTGGGGGTGCCACTGTCACTTCATCCAAAAAGACTACAAATTTCCTATGATTGAGAGATCTGTTCCCCGTCGAATGAGATTGGCAACCTTGGTAACTAAATCCATGACATGGGTGAAGTTCATTGTCTTGGCACAGAGGGCCTCCTGTAAGATCAAAATGAAATAGGATTTAGCCTATAATAAAAATCCTCACAAAGAAAACCCACATTCATATCCATGTATTAATAGTTAGCTAGCAATAATTACCCACCTGATGTATGATGCAGTGTAATATTGGACAGTCAATGCCACTCTGTTGGAGGAGCCTGGCGAATCCAGTGCGTCTTCCTCGCATTGATGGCATGCCATCGGTAACAATAGCTGAAAGCTTGTCAAAGCCTCTGTGCTCACTTACAACACTGTTAACGGCGTTGAAAACATCCTTGCCCTTGGTAGTGTCATGCAAAGACACAAATTTCAATAACTCCTTATGCACTTCAAATGAACTGTCAATGGCTCTTGTGCAAATGAGAAGCTGGCTAACATCCATCATATCTGTACTCTCATCCAACGCTCAGGAGAAGTACTTGCAGTCATGCATGACTTGTTTTAGCCTTCCCTCGACATGATTTTGAATGTCAAAAATTCTTTGCGTCACCGTGCGACAGGACAGAGAGGCCGTTTCAAAGTTCTTAGCCATGTTATCATCTTCAAAAGCTTTAGCCATCTCCACTGCACATAGCTTCACTGTTTCGCATTTGAACAAGAGCTTCTCTGCTTTAGCAAGTTCAAGGGAAACGGCATAAGACGCCTTGAGAGAGGACTCCTGTGTAGACCTGACCTTGAGGTCAGCAATGATAGCGGCTCTGGCTCCTCCGATGTACACTACCGTTCAAAAGTTTGGGATCACCCAAACAATTTCGTGTTTTCCATGAAAAGTCACACTTATTCACCACCATATGTTGTGAAATGAATAGAAAATAGAGTCAAGACATTGACAAGGTTAGAAATAATGATTTGTATTTGAAATAAGATTTTTTTTACATCAAACTTTGCTTTCGTCAAAGAATCCTCCATTTGCAGCAATTACAGCATTGCAGACCTTTGGCATTCTAGCTGTTAATTTGTTGAGGTAATCTGGAGAAATTGCACCCCACGCTTCCAGAAGCAGCTCCCACAAGTTGGATTGGTTGGATGGGCACTTCTTTGAGCAGATTGAGTTTCTGGAGCATCACATTTGTGGGGTCAATTAAACGCTCAAAATGGCCAGAAAAAGAGAACTTTCATCTGAAACTCGACAGTCTATTCTTGTTCTTAGAAATGAAGGCTATTCCATGCGAGAAATTGCTAAGAAATTGAAGATTTCCTACACCGGTGTGTACTACTCCCTTCAGAGGACAGCACAAACAGGCCCTAACAGGTACTATTTAATGAAGATGCCAGTTGGGGACCTGTGAGGCGTCTGTTTCTCAAACTAGAGACTCTAATGTACTTATCTTCTTGCTCAGTTGTGCAACGCGGCCTCCCACTTCTTTTTCTACTCTGGTTAGAGCCTGTTTGTGCTGTCCTCTGAAGGGAGTAGTACACACCGGTGTAGGAAATCTTCAATTTCTTAGCAATTTCTCGCATGGAATAGCCTTCATTTCTAAGAACAAGAATAGACTGTCGAGTTTCAGATGAAAGTTCTCTTTTTCTGGCCATTTTGAGCGTTTAATTGACCCCACAAATGTGATGCTCCAGAAACTCAATCTGCTCAAAGAAGTGCCCATCCAACCAATCCAACTTGTGGGAGCTGCTTCTGGAAGCGTGGGGTGCAATTTCTCCAGATTACCTCAACAAATTAACAGCTAGAATGCCAAAGGTCTGCAATGCTGTAATTGCTGCAAATGGAGGATTCTTTGACGAAAGCAAAGTTTGATGTAAAAAAATCTTATTTCAAATACAAATCATTATTTCTAACCTTGTCAATGTCTTGACTCTATTTTCTATTCATTTCACAACATATGGTGGTGAATAAGTGTGACTTTTCATGGAAAACACAAAATTGTTTGGGTGATCCCAAACTTTTGAACGGTAGTGTACATGCCATATTTGTCTTTGCGCGTGGTATTGTAGTGGCGACTCAAGTTGAAATCCTTCATGGCTGATTTTGTTTCCAGGCACACTTAACACATCGGTTTGCCTTTGAATTCCATGAAAAGATGTTCTGTTTCCCATCTTGCCTGGAAGACACGGTTCTCTAGGCTGTTTTCTTTTTTTGCCACTCATGTCTCTCCTCGTCGCGGGAGAGGCCCACCGAGACCAAGACGAGACCACATGCAAGCAGTTGCTTGGCTACAGGGTTCTTGTGTTTCGGGGGAGCGCCCTCTATCAGTGGACAATATAATTACAATTGAGATCTGGTTCAAATGTCGTCAAATGGCCAGCTTGCTTCCAGCACCCGTGAAACCACCAGTTTGTTGATATTTGGAAATTGACCCGCGGGCTGTACTGATTGAGGATGGGGGCTGAATGCGGCCCGCGGGCTGCCAGTTGTCCTTGTCTGATGTGGATGTTACTTTGACACGTACCACCTACCTAAACATTGTTGCAGACCAGGTACACACCTTTATGCAACGGTATTCCCTGATTTTAATGTTTTAGCTGATGCGTGTGTGTGTGTGTGTGTGTGTGTGTGTGTATTTCATTTCATTATTATTTATTCCGCTCATGGTAATGCACAGCTCCAGAAAGAAACAAGCAATTCATGATGAAACACACCTCAATTTACACATTCCGTGATTGAAAAGGAGCAGGGAGAAGAAAATCTTATATTGACTGCCCCTTACTCAAACATGAGTAAACAACAGAATAGATGGTCTGTCAGTCAGTTACTCACCAACTAATACCTACAGCAACATGATAAATGAAAAAGAATCAAAAAGTCGTACACAATAATTCACCATCAACTGAAAACCCATTACCTGGCAACTCCATGTTGTCTAATTATTCTTTCCCTATACATTTCTTGAAGTGAAAGATATTTATACAACCCTTTAGATCAGGGGTCGGGAACCTTTTTGACTGGGAGAGCCATAAAAGCCAAATATTTCTAAATATATTTCATTGAGAGCCATATAGTATTTTTAACGTATAATAAATTAAATATGTCTTACTTTTAATGCGACTTATGGTGCTGCATGGTTTTGCTGATGGCCTTCTAGTCTGGTTCATACGTGGTGAGGTTGAGCTTCATGCAGGCGTTGAGGCTTCCATCAGTTAAACGTGAGCGTAGGTTGGTCTTAATGTTCCTCATATGCGAGAAAGACTGTTCACATGCATATGTAGAGCCAAACATGGTCAATACGGCAATACTCACACGCTGCATTGTGTGGTATGTCACAGGAAGCTCGTTCCAAGTTTTAAGAATCAGCTGGTCTTCAGGTTGAAGATTTTTAATTTCTGTCCACTTGTGTTCCCTCGCCAGCTCTGCTCGCTGTCGCGCAAGACTTTCCAACTCTCCATTAAGTGACTTGAACTTACTCATCCACATGTCTGATGCCTTCAGGTCAGCAACTTCCAGCTCAAAGTCTCCGATAGAGACCCCGGGGATGCATGTCAGGTCGATTTTGTCCACTGCACACTCATGTGGATGAGTGATGAACTTGAAAAGACCAGTGCGCGCACGAAATTCTCCAAAACGTGCTTTGAATGACTGCAGGAGATTGGACGTAAAGCCAGCTAGCTGCTGGAGATCCAGATGTTGAGTGGAGTCACTTGCTAAGCATGCATCTCTAAATTGTTGCAGTCTTTCAAAGTGCAGAAGACGACCTGTTTCAATGTCCCTGAGAAAGACTTCCAGCTTGCTTTCAAATGCAAACACTGCTTGTTGAAGGGATGAGATTGTATTTCCAATACCTTGCATTTTCACATTGAGCTGGTTCAGATGGCCAGTTATGTCCACGAGATAGTGAAACTGCAGGAGCCAGTCAGTGTTGTCTAGCTCAGGATGCTTGACGCCTTTCATTTCAAGAAAAGTCCGGATTTCACTCAGGCAAGCTGCAAAACGGCTGAGCACCTTCCCCCTTGACAACCAACGCACGTTGCTGTGTAAAAGCAGACCGGGATAATGATTCCCAACTTCTTCTAACAGAGCTTTAAACTGGCGATCATTTAAAGCTCGGGCAACAATAAAGTTGACCACTCGAATGACCAGAGACATCACCTCGCCAAGCTCCTGGCCACACGTCTGAGCGCAAAGCGCCTCCTGGTGCAGGATGCAATGAAAACTTAGGATGGCGCTCTTTTCATGTTCACAGAGAAGCGCTACAAATCCTTTGTTCTTCCCCAACATACAGGGTGCACCATCAGTACAGACAGAAATAAGTTTATCCATCGGTAGTTTTTTTTCTTTAGCAAACTCCATGAAAGACATGAATAAATCCTCTCCTCTTGTTGTCCCTTTCATTGGCAAAACAGCCAAGCTTTCCTCACGCAGTGTGTCACCTGCAGCATACCTGGCAATTATACTGCACTGAGATAGATGTAACGTCTGTTGACTCATCTAACGCGAGAGAAAAGTATGTCCCGGCGTTTATGTCCTTAATTTGTGTTTCCTCGACTTGATTTGCCATCATGATGCTACGATCGTGCACAGTTCTTGCTGACAGGGGCATGTCTTTTATTCGTTTGATTATCTTGTCTTTATTTGGGAAGTCATCAAACAGTTCATTGGCCACATCAAGCATGAATGTTTTGGCATACTCGCCATCTGTGAATGACTTTCCATTCCTTACTATTGCCAAAGCCCCCGCAAAGCTAGCGGAATTCCCGTCACCTTGCTTGGTCCACACACGTAGTTGCTGCTGACTCGTCTGCACTCTCCGCTGTAGCTCCTCGCATGCCCTTTTCCTGCTGTCCCCTGCTGGAGATTTCGATGCAAATGAAGCATGGTGCGTATCGAAGTGCCGCTTTATATTTGACCGTTTCATCGATGCAATTTTATCATTGCATATTAGACATACCGCAGATCCTGCTCTCTCCACAAATGCAAATTCCTCTGTCCACGCAGCCTGGAATGCACGGTAATCATCGTCTTTTTTTTCTTTTCGCCATCTTTTCCGTTACAAGGGTTGAAGCGGATAAACTAGTTGGCTATCTGATAAAATTGATTTCTTCACCTTTACAATGACCCGGACATGCTCGCGAGCCATTGGTTCCCGACCCGACCCACGGGTGACCCGTGACCCGTGAAATTTATCTTCAAAACTAATTTCTGTTTACTTTAAAATGACACAGTATTATTAAGAAATATCACAAGTATTTTAAAATCAGTTCCAAACTGATTTTTTTGAAAAAAAAATAATTTTCAACTCAAAATTGTCTGGGAGCCATATGCCGTCACCGGAAGAGCCATATATGGCTCGCGAGCCATAGGTTCCTGACCGCTGCTTTAGATCGTTCTCTAAAGAATTGCACAGTTGGACGCCACATACCGAAATACATACCTCCTTTAAAGTAATACGTGCATACTGATGTTTAAAATTACATTTCCTTCTATGGTCCTCGTCCTCTGAGCAAAGAACAAATAATTTTTGTAAATCTTCTGGTAATACTCTGCTTTTTCGCCCTGTACATAACTAACAATGTCTGTAACTCAACTAAATCTTTCTAAGTTTCATTAATCCTAACTTAATAAACAGTCCGTTGGTGTGTTCTCTTGAATCCACTTCATGAATAATTCTTACTGCTCTTTTCTGTAATATAAACAATGGCTTTATGTTGCTCATATACGAGTTGCCCCACACTTCCACACAGTAACTAAAATATGGCAAAATAAGGGAACAGTACAGAATTCACATTACCTTGTAATCTAACACATACTTTGCTTTGTTCAAAACAGAAATGTTCTGAGACACCTTTGTTTTTGCATATGCTATATGAGATTTCCATGTCAGTTTGTCATCCATTATTACACCCAAAAAACTAAACTCAGATACTCTTTCAATATCAACTCCATCTGTAGACAGTAAAACATTTTCATCCTGTTTCTGTTAAGCAAAAACCATTAACTATATATATATATATATATATATATATATATATATATATAAACTTGTCAAAAGAAACACTCAATTTTTTTTAAATGCCACATGTACCACCCACCGTTTTTATCTATTATATATTTATCACTTCATGTGTATTATGTCAACCGATGAATTAAGTCAAGGATCGCAGGTTAAAAAGATCCAAACTCCGTTCATTTCATCCTATCAGTCAGTCTGCCAGAGCAGGTGTGTTACTTTTGTCAAGCAGTGGATATAGTATCTTTGTGTAATAACATTCTCCTAAAACAAATTTACAAGTTTTTTTTTTAAATATATCTGCTAATCTACATTTATGGCTTTGCATCTCTGTACAAAATATGATTTAAACATAGATTTTCGAAGGTTAAATTATTCATAAATGTTACAACACCAAAGTGATGGGCTGTTTTAGGAAAACCGGGCAGTGGTCTTTTCTCAACCAGTCATTTCTATTTTACCCATTGATTGCCACGAAATAAAGGCAAGAAATAGGGTTAGATTTTTTCGAAAAGCAGTCACTATGAATGTGATTGTGAAGAAGATTACTTTATAGGCCTGGGCCCTTTTGCCTATCCATGCAATTTGTTTGTTACACTGTCACAAATGAATGCTAATGGCTTGGACAATAAACCACGACTCATTGCAGCAGTGCATTCCAGTATTCCACTAGTGCGACTGTGACATCAATGAGCTACTGCCCTGAGTCTTTCTATTCTAATTGGTCCCTACACCATTTCTCATCTCAGGAAATTACTGCCACCTCATTTTCCCAGCGGTAATGTTCCCCTTATAACCCCGGGGCCTCGTGAAAATGACTCTTCTGACGTTTTCAGAGATTACTGAATATGCTACACACACTGCAATGGCAGTGTACTGCTACATACGAGCAATGAATACAAAATGTGGCCTATAAATACGAACTTGCTCGTGGGTATGTAATGGTGTAGTAGTAATAATAATTAACGCTAGTCGTTGCATTACTATTCATAGATATTTTGAAGAGTTTGTAAAAGCCATTTCATTACTTCTCAGTGACTTTTCGGGAGTAATCATCATCCTTATCTTTATTGCTTTATTTAGGTAGAGAATCTTATTGTAGATACTGTAATACCTCAATATACCAGCAGAGAGCGAACGTGTACTTCTGTGGTAGTCCTTGGTGGGGTAAAACTTCTTAAGGACACGGAGACTGAGCTAGATCTGCAATTATTCATGCTTTTTCGTGTTTCAATTCTGTTAAAACTATGATTATACTCGAATGGCATTCATCATACATCACATCACCATGAAAATAATACGCTTCCTCTCGTGAGCAAAGTTGCCATTTCCCACACAGTGGGAAACTTGATCCTCCTCTGTTTGGCCTGCCAATCATGAATCTCTGTTGTTCACTGTTTCTCCATGGGCTGGGAGAAAACGGATAGTGCACCTTTGGAGGCTAATTTTAGCTTGAAGTGAGGGGCAGATTGTTGACTTGAACACAGTAGCATACCGTGTGGTTTCAATCAGGGCCTTCAGTAACGAACTGCCCCCCATTTCTCATATGGATCCCGATACAGCCAACACAGCCGCATACAAAACACACTATCACACACTATATGCACTATTGGATCAACATCAACAAGACAGCTGATCAACAACCATGCACACCACTGTGCAATATAGCTATTATTAGCTATTCTAGCATCACTACCAGATCTTCCTTTATGTCACTCAGCAACCAGATTGCACATGCACACCACATGGCACAAAAACAACTAAAAGAATGGACTCGGTACAGTGCAGATCTCCACCAGGCATATCTCGCCTTCAGCACGACGTGATTTTGCCAAGTAGGGTATGTTCCTGGATCAACATTCCACATTGTGTTCTTGGACCGATGTGGAATGTCGATCCAGGAACATATCCTACTTGGCAACATCACGTCGTGCCTCCCCTTCTCCGGTGCATGGACTTGGCAACAAACCCTCTTTTTTTCACTTACCGGCAGAAGGGGCCCTCATTAAAAAACTTCAGGTGTTTTTAACTATCATGGTTTTCATGACACAAAATGAATGTAGGCGAATGATTTTCATTCATTCTAAAGCCAATAAAAAACTATAAAAAAAATAAACAACTCAGCCATGGATAATGTTTTATTGTAGCTACTGAGGTGATTTCCAGCTGTGACTAATTAATTCTACTTTTGAAATTGTATTTTTATAGTGAAGCTTTAACATAGGAGTCTATGACACTTTCCCTTCTAATCCCCCTCATCTACTACTACTACTACTTTCGGCCAGCCACCTGCATGTCCTCCCTCACCACATCCATAAACCTCCTCTTTGGCCTTCCCCTTTTCCTCTTCCCTGGCAGCTCCATATTCAGCATCCTTCTCCCAATATACCCAACATCTCTCCTCCACACATGTCCAAACCATCTCAATCTCGCCTCTCTTGCAGCTTTGTCTCCAAACCGTCCAACCTGAGCTGTCCCTCTAATATACTCATCTAATCCCCCTCGTGATGTCAGTTAAACAAACATGGTGGCAGGGTGAATAAAGCAAATTATTTTTGGTTCATCCAGTGTTCCTCCGGTTCTCCTGTGCTGAGATCAGCAGTGAATTATTTGCTGATTTAGGAAATACGGTCAACTTCTCGTTTACTTTCAACACACATACCTGAATACATAATGGGCACTGTCGCAGGCCCATCTAAATCGACAGTGCGCATGTGTGCAGCAGCAGAACGCCGCGTTGGTCAAGCGAGCTAGAGTGAATAAAGACAGGGAGCGGCGATAGCGAGAACAAACATTTTCCGCAGGTTTTTAATCACCACAACCACGAGAGGTTCTTGATCACACAGTTATAACTGCACCCAAAAAAAATTAAGCTGACAGATCCAGTAGTTTGCGAGATTAGCTGCAGACAGACTCGCACACGCAACCAAACCATACCATCTGGCGGAGATAACAATCAAGTTTCTAGCTGATGTAGTTGTGGTAACTCCAGTTCAGAGAAAAGGACCCCACGACAACTTGTCTTTTGAATGAACTTTAACTAGGACTGGTAAAACTCGACAGTAACATGCAGCAGCGTGCATTGTGTACATCCAACAAGTTGGAGGGCGTAACACACATATCCTGGAAACACAGCCAGCCGGTCTTTTCAAAATAAAGCTCCAAAATAAAAGCTCCTGTTACAACACCCCCCCCCCTTTAAATTCCAACATTCCCCAAATGTCAATGAACCTGCAAAACAATAACGGTAATGTTTTCTTTTTAGTTTTGTTTTAGCTGATGTACACCTCAAACATATACTGGTGTCTCAGCAACAATTTGCCCACACAACAACTGAAAAAACATGGTTGATTCAGTATTCATTCTCCCAAAAACTGTCCATTTAAACATTCAATCTGTCTGGAGGTTTGCGGGTGCACTGTGACCTGCACACTACCCCCGGGGACCCAGCAGGTGCCACTGGTGAGGGAGTTTTAAGTGGCTGTGATTCTGGGGGACTCTGTGTGTTAATGTGAGAATGTCCATTCTCTCCGGGGGACACCGACCCCTCTACCTGATTCTCTCTCTCTCGCAGTCTCTGGCAGACACGCTCCACCAGTAGTCTGCCCCACCACAGGACGCTCCATGGAACTGACTGTCTCATAGCCTGTATCATGACACAGGTGCACATGGTCCTGATGTCTGCGGAACACACAGCCGTCAGTCAGCTTAACAACATAGGAGACTGGACTACTCTGCCTGAGAATAACCCCAGGTAGTTGTTGAGTTGCTGAGTGTTGTTACTGCTGAAGGTCCTCACATAGACATGGTCATCTGGTTTTCACTGTCTCGTGTATGTTGATTATGTCTCTCCTTCTGTTTTTCCTGCTTCCTTTCCACTTTTACTTTCATGTCCGGGCGCAGCAGGTCCAATCTTGTCTTGGGCATATGACCCATCAACACCTCTGCTGGACTGCGTGCAGTTGTAGTCTGGGGTGTGAGGTGGTATTTAAAGAGGAAATGTGAAAGACGAGTGCTAAGCGAGTCCCCTGTCATCCACTTCAGCCCCTCCTTCACTGTCTGAACAGCCCGCTCCGCCAAACCATTTGAGGCAGGGTGGAAAGGAGCCGTCTGTATGTGATTAATTTCATTCTGTTGCATGAACTCACTGAACAGCTCACTGGTCAACGTTGTGCCATTATCAGTGACCAGAGTGTCCGGCAACCCATGTATGGCAAACACTTGCCTGAGTCTGTCTATGGTTGTGTGGGCTGTGAGGTTGCTCATGATGTGGGCTTCTATCCATTTTGAGTGTGCATCCATCATTATTAGAAACATCTGCCCCATAAAGGGGCCGGCAAAGTCCAAATGTAGCCAAGGCCAGGGGCAGTCTGGCCACTTCCAAAGGTGCAAGGGTGCTGGTGGTGGCATGTTCTTATTTGTCTGACACCGTGTCCATGATTTTACCTTCCTCTCCAGGTCTTGATCCATTTTTGGCCACCAAACGTACGATTGTGATAGGGGCAAGGGGGAGGTACGATGACCCTCGCACCCCAGAAAATGCAGCCATCCTGCAGGCTCAGTTCTTTCTTGCATTTAGCATAAGGTCTCAGCTCCTCTCCTACCACAACACTGGGCCAGCCTTGTAAAAGAAAAGTCTTTACTTGGGACAGGACAGGGTCCCCTTCTGTCCACTGCTTGACCTGGGCTGCTTTCACAGGTGTTTCTGACAGCTTCTCCAATGAAAACACAGCCTCTGGAGGCACATATGTATCAGCAGGTGTCTCAGGTAAAGGCAGCCGAATCAGCGCATCGGCGTTTGCATTATCCTTCCCTGCTGTGTACACTATAGTGTATAGGTAGGGTGACAGTGTGAGCTGTCCCAATTCTGTATCCTGGCTGAGGCTAGCGGTGTGATGCATTTGGTCTCACTGAACAGGCTCATTAGTGGTTTATGGTCCGTACAAATTGTGAAGGCCCGGCCATAGAGGTATTGATGGAAACGCTTGACAGCAAAAACAATGGCCAGACCCTCTTTGTCTTGTTGTGACTATCCCATCTCAGCTGCTGTCGGAGTACGTGAAGCAAAGCCAATATAGTCCATGGGCCAGACGATATTTCGGTACACTCAAGGTGGCAAAACTTACTTATACTTTTTGAAAGGATCCATGTCTGTAGATGATATTTTGGTATGATAACCATTCCTGAGTGGCAGCTGTATCACAGTTATCAGCTCATGAAGTTAACCACCCGCTAAACTAAATTGCATTTTAGACGCTGGTGCATATCCTGGTTTAGCCTCATGGTCAGGACATTTTTCAATGTTCTATAATATTGTCTTTGGTATCATTTTAAAGGGGACCTTCTTAGCTTTCATTCAAGCCCTGTTGTGGATATTTCTCACAAATATAGAGGTCACTTGAGCTCTTCAACCCGTCAATAACACACATCTTTCTGCAATGTTCGCCTAAACTATATACTTTCTTTTAGCCCTGTGGCATCTAGGAATATCAGGGACACAAAACACAAAAACTGGAATACTCACAGGACTGTAAAGATTCAGAAAATGTATAATATACCCATACTATTTCATTGTGTGAGGTGATTGTGAGCCTTAAATGAGAACTAGACCAAAGCCAGTTAGGTCACAAACTGGTCTCTATACATTTGTTTAAATACACAATCAAAATACATGATAAAAAGGAATACCATAGTGAGGTAATGAACTATTTTAATATTTTAAACAACATTGACATTTACATATACTTAGTCATGATACATGTAATCCCATATCATTAGTGGGTATATGTAATGGTAATGGGTAGGGTAATGGATATATGTGAATATGGTTACGTTATTGTCATCAAGCTCTGGGTAACCAAGTCCAGAATCAACATCCTGTGCATCAATAGACTACTACCACAGTAATACCATCAGAATCATCAAACTGTCATTCATCAAACTGCTCGTTTCTCTCATCATCTGACTCCCCAAGTTCAAAGTCCAGTTCTGGACCATCCTGCTGTTTTTGGTTACTGCAGGTCTGTAACCTGCACATGTCTGTGCATGGAAGTCCATTTGACAGGCACATGCAGCTTGGCATTTTGCATGAATGCACACACTTGCATGTTAGCATTTCCAAGACCACATCTGGTGCAGGTGGGGAGCGCATCCAGTAAATGGCCAGCTTGCCTTCATCGTCTGTCCATCCATACTCAGTAGGGCTTGGCACCACAGGGTTAGCCTGCAGACAGCACTTCCATATTGCTGCCTGATAGTTGGCTCGTTGAACATGCATAAAGAGACAGTCTCTACATGGTGGCAGCTGGCTGGACTCAACCTCTCCCCTTTTGGTGCAGAAGAGCTGGTAACGCAGTTTGTTCACCTCAGCAGTGCTGCTATTAGCAACATACATCCGACAGGTGAACTGCTCAATTTTCTGGAACAGCTCATCACTCACATTCCATGTCTGTCCCAGTTGACTAAAAGTCTCTTGGCAGGAAGTGTGCTTTCTCACTATCTTCAGGGCATTCAGCTTCCCTCGACCAGCGAATGCACTGACAGTGTCGCAGCCTGTGAAGGCATGTAAGCCAATTAGGCTGTCACAGATGCTGTCTCCAAGTGAACTTGCCAGTTTGGTGATGTCGACAAACCGTGTGCGGTTCTGAGTCCCACACTTCTGGTAGATGGGACAGGTGATGTCCTTCTGGAAGCCAAGACAAAGCACCATGACATCAGTGTCCTCAGCTGTGATGATAACTGACTTTGAGCCCGCATTTGCTGCATGCAATGCATGCAGGAGCAGACGGGTGTCAGCTTCTTCATGTGTGGAGTGCAGTTCTGCTGCTTCCTCACACCCATCTTCTGTCAACTTGTAGCAGGTTTCCTCACAGGTCATGTACAACACCTTGCCATGCAGCATAGCTCTGTATCGTGGGAGTTTCCACTCTTCCACCAGAAACTTGATGAGACTGGTCTTGTTGGAGGAACTGCACAGAAAATTTCTCCACTGCTGGACGTGGTGTCCCCCTGCAAGATTCTTGTACTGGAGAGTGATGTCTCCACCCCGGTTCAGTCGTTCAGCATCTTTGATCGAAGTCTGGTGATAGACATCAAAAACAACATCAATCCTCCCACTCTGTGCTCCCTCATGGAGGACCTGGGTCAAGGCTGACTCTGCCACCTGTGCAAAGGTTTTGTTGTTGCCATTCATTTTTTGGACCAGGCTCATCCCATCAATGATGGAAGTAGATGGGATTGGGATGTCTTCTGCAGGAGATACATTCTTTTCAAGCTCTCTGGCAAGTGCAGCCTTGTTTGTTTTTCGTAAGGACCCATCAGCATTTGCCAGTGCCCATGGTAGTGGGCCCAATGGGTAGGCAAGGACATCCTTCAGATTCACCTTCCTGCTTTCAGCCACCAGGATCATGTGACTGAAAAGGTTTCTATCTGCCTTCAGAACCACATCCTGTGCTTTCTTTCCATGAGCTTGTTTTGTGCTGACATTGGAGAATGTTTTCAGACTTTGCTTGGTCATCTTGTCGTGGAATTTCACAGGTGGTGGGTCTGCATCTAACCTTGTTTGCTGGAATGCTTGGTAGGCCTCTTCTCCTTTCTCAAGAGCTCTCAAGAGATCTATGGTCACATCAGGTGGAGCCATGTTGCCAGTGGAGAGGCTAACCAAATCAATCTCATCAGGGGACATAGGATTGAGCCAGTTATTCTCCATAAGGTCCATGAGAGACTGGACATCTGCTTCATCTCTGTTGATCCTTGGACTCTGTAGATCTGGATGAGACCATTTGCACCTGCCTTGACCTGTCAGGTCTCTCAGCTGTCTGAGGTACATGCTTCTATACTCAGCTGTGAGATAATATTTGGTCACAGCTCCTGGCTTCAAGCTGAATCCCTTTGTCCCTCCAGCTGTTTGGGTGTCTTTGTTCACCGTTTCTTCTATAGCTTGGTCAACAGGGATTCCGCCAAAGGGATTGGTGGAGCCCAGTTGGACTGAGAAGCCTCCTTCCATGAATTCTGTGTACACATCGGGGTGTGTGATGGGCAGCTCAGACATCTGGGCGTAGTAGTAGGGGAGGTAGCGTGCATAATTCATCCTGTCATAAGCAAAGCACCATGGGATCATTGCTCGAATGCTAGCCAAGTGTAGCATCCAGTCTCCCTCTCTGGATGCTCAGATGAGCCCCAACAAGATTTCAACCATGTCCAAATAGGACATCCAGAAGTTCGAGAGGCTGCCGTTTCCACCTCTAAGGAACTCACGGTAGACTTCAAATAGATCCATGATGCGTGTACAAGAGCTGTTCTCGAGGACCTCCTTCAAAGCATGTTGTGAGACTTCTTTCCCAAGGCTGTCAATGGTCTTCAGTGTCTCATTCAGGTGAACCATGTCATTCCTGTGAGTTTCTTCCAACCAGGACAGGAAACCATTCAAGGTCAGTCGCATGAGAGCCTCATACAGGAGCTTGTGTAGTCGCACTGCCCTGTTGTACTTGCGGCCATCCATAACACCAGCAATTGAGCCTTCTGCAATCATGCCAGACTCAATGCAGAGGTCTTTGAGTCCACCATCTTGGAAACGCTTTCCTATTATTGCCAGCAGTGTGCAGATGGTGTGGAATACCCCAAGCCTAACGATGATATCATGGAACTTGTCATGGTGTTTCCATGTGATCTCGACAGCCTTCGCATACAGGGCTTGGTCAAAGACACAGACAATCTTCCTCAGGCCTAAGCACTGCATGATGCTCAGTGACTGGTTAAGCACCTCGTTGACAGTAGACATTTGTGTCGCTGGAGCATTGATGGTAGGCAGATAGCCTATATTGTCGGGGATGACCGTCATCTCTCCTCGAGTCAGGATGTTGAAGCCTGTCCAGCTGCTGACTGACTGTTCTTCTTGTTGTGACATGCGTGCTAGGACCCAAAGAAGGTTTTTCTCTCTGGCAAGCTTAGTATTGGCTGCAGTATCGGCATCTGACTTTTTGCTTTGTGGTGGCCCTACCCGTTGTCCAGCATTGTAAGTTGGTAACATTGGTGGGGGTCCATCAATGCTTCTCTTCTTTGTTTTGGGAACAGTGGGCATGGGTTGGACAGGAAGTGGGTTGACTGGCTTTGCTTGCACAGCAATCCCATTGACTCTGTGAGATGTTCCCTCACCACTGACAGTTTCTTCAAGACGGTCGATATTGTCCCAGGCTAAAGTTGTGAATATGCCAGGATGGATGTTAGCTGGAAGGGCAATGCCACTCCCTGATGATGAGAGTTTCTGGAGACACAGGGCAGTGTTGATCTCTTCCATCTGTGAATAGCACACACTGTGACCAAGTCGGTTGAGGATGTTTATCAACTCTACATTTCCTGTCAACGATTTGACACTGAATGGCAAAACAATGTGCTTAGAAGGCTTGGTATTTCCACATGTCATGGCCAAATGATTGCAGAAGGCACTGCACTCTCTGGGATGCATGATCAGGATCATTTGAGCCTGTGAGTAGAGAGTACAGGAAGATAATGAGCGACTCTGGAATGGTAGGACATTCTGCTTCTGGTTTGACTTCAGGCGGCCAGGTTTGAGGAACATCTTGACTTTTAATGTCTGCTCTCAATTTGATGGCTGCTTTGGCTATAACATCTTGTGCACTGACACTTTTCAGGGTCTGCAGCTCCCTTTTGAGAGACTGATTTTCTTTGGCAAGTTCCCTCATGGACAAGTTATCGGGATAGAGGAGGAATTTTCCTTTCTCATCAGGGAATATCTGCAAGGCTCCAGCAAACTCACTCTCCAGGTTTCGCCTTATGTGCTTCTTGGTTGATTCCTTGACTTGGGCAATGCCTTGGGAGTTCATTGAAGCTACCAGTCTAGAAGAGAGATCAGTAATTGTCATCACTTGAGGATTGCCAAAAAGCTCCATCCTGATGAAGAGGAACAGCTCATTGTATGCCTTATTCACAGCAGCTTCATACTGGGCTGCAGCATCATCATCTTCATTGCTGGCAACCTCTCCTTTGGAAACCTCTTCTTTGGTGTAAAGTCTATAGCATGACCTGTGGCAGTGCCCTTCAGCTGCTACAAGGTCTCTACTCACAATGGCAAGGATTCCGCTGTCCCTTTTCTTTGTGGCTGCACTCCTCATCTTTGCATCAGCTCGCAGTTCTCGACACTGCACCAGTACTTCTCTCGTATTCTGTCTCTTGGAATATTTGCTGTTTTTCTGACAAAATATGCACTCTGCATCATAAGTCCTAGATGTACTTGGAGCATGTCGAGCTACTCTCTTAGATTGTTTCTCTTCAGCAGAGACACAACTTTTCTTTTCTTTTGCAAGGAGGCCATCAAGAATTTGCTTCATAGTGAAGATACTGCGACACTTTCTGTGGTAGTAGATTGCTGGAATCTGTCCCCCAGGAATGTCTTTTGCCAGTTTCAAAACTGGTGCATGATTTCGTATCTGAGCTGCCCTGAGCAGAGTTCTCCATGAGTCGACACTTTGTAGTGAAACCAGCTTATCTGTATCATCAGAACAGTGGATAATGCACTCCACCCGTGGGCGCTTTGGTATTGGGTAAAAACTTGCTTGTTCACCAGTGGCCATATTCAGTCAGTTTTCACCTGCCACATACAAACAAATACATGTAACTTAGGTGTATGAACACTTCTAAAACAAAGTTTACTTTGCTTCACCAGCGTCATATTACCATTATTTATCTTACATAGCCACAAATAGATACATTACCTAGTTGCTATGCAACAGCTGTATTTTGTCCACATGAGGCCGCTAAAATCAACACAAGATGAAAGTTCCTCATAGCCACTTTAACTAATCATATTAACATATACATTAAAAGAACATGCTAACATTATGGGAAATTAGCTTACAATCTTCTCCAGAGTGAGACAAGAAGATAGATACCAGTTTCCTCTATATGTGTTTAGTAGAAAGCTATCTGGCTGCACGTTAGCCTAGCTTAGCACAATGAATGGAAGTACACAGTACTGCTTATCCTTGGTTGTTGGCCAACTAAGAACTGTCCCAGAGTTTAAGCTAGGCTAATCAGTACCAGGGGTGTTGAAATGCTATATTTGTAAAAATCTGGGCAAATACACAATCGTGAGAGGCACAGAAACAGGTTTCCTGAAAGAAAAATGAAATAGCTGCTCATTTGGAAAGGTTATCATGTATTATTTTACTTCTGTTAGTGTACCAAATAAAATGGCACCAGTGAAGTTGTGTCACCTTGGGTGATATCGATATCTGGTCTGACCCATGGACTAACTGGCTTTGGTCTAGTTAGTTTCTTAGTAATAATGCCCTTCTAATTTAAGGTTCACAATCACCTCACACAATGAAATAGTATGGGTATATTATACATTTCCTGAATCTTTACAGTCCTGTGAGTATTCCAGTTTTTGTGTTTTGTGTCCCTGATATTCCTAGATGCCACAGGGCTAAAAGAAAGTATATCGTTTAGGCGAACATTGCAGAAAGATGTGTGTTATTGACGGGTTGAAGAGCTCAAGTGACCTCTATATTTGTGAGAAATATCCACAACAGGGCTTGAATGAAAGCTAAGAAGGTCCCCTTTAAAATGATACCAAAGACAATATTATAGAACATTGAAAAATGTCCTGACCATGAGGCTAAACCAGGATATGCACCAGCGTCTAAAATGCAATTTAGTTTAGCGGGTGGTTAACTTCATGAGCTGATAACTGTGATACAGCTGCCACTCAGGAATGGTTATCATACCAAAATATCATCTACAGACATGGATCCTTTCAAAAAGTATAAGTAAGTTTTGCCACCTTGAGTGTACCGAAATAGGAAATTTTGGGCTCTGGCCCATGGACTAATAGGCTTCTCTGAACGGTCCTCCATTACATGTGAGAGAACTGCCCCAACTCCATAGGGCGAGGCATTGCATGAAAGGGAGCTCTCCTTGCCGGGGTCATAGTGAACGAGCAGTTTCAAGTTCTTTCACCTATTTGAAGTGAAGGCCCCACTGCGAAGCAGCTTGTACAGTGGGGCCAAGAAATTGGAGAGGTCAGGAAGAAACTTTCCATAATAATTCACCATGCCCAAAAATGTTCTGAGTTCAGTGATGCTGTTGGGGCTTGGAGCCTCCTTGATAGCTCGCACTTTGTCTTCCACTGGGCAGAGCCCTTCAACTGTGATTTTGTGTCCCAGGTAGGTTACACTTGGTGCCAGGAAGACACATTTACTGTGTTTCAATCGCAGCCCTGCATCCGAGAGTTTCTTCAGCACCTGTTCCAAGTTAGTCAGATGCTCCGCCTCTGTGAACCCTGTGACCAGAATATCGTCTAGGTACACTGCTACATGCGGAATCCCCCGCAACAACAAGTCCATTGTCCTTTGGAAAATGGTGGGACTGGAGGCCCCTCCAAAAACCAGTCGATTGTGAACAATCCTTTGTGAGTGGTGATTGTGACGTATTCTTTTGAATCCTTGTCGAGCAGCAGTGTTGGTAAGCGTGGCTCATGTCCAGTTTTGTGAATAGCTTACCTCCTGCCAGGTTTGCAAACAGGTTCTCCACCTGTGGCAATGAGTACTCTGTACTCTTCCAGCTTAGAGACCTGAGTCACCGTAAGCGTATTGTCCCCACAAATCCTTGCCATTTTGTCCTCCTTCAAAACTGGAATAATGGGAGCTGCCCACCTTGAAAACTGGATGGGCTCAATGATGCCCAGTTTCTGTAAATGCTCCAGCTCCTCCTCAACTTTGCCTTGCATGGCATAGCGCACCGATCTGGGCTTGAAAAACCATGGTGTGGCCTCAGGGTCGACATGGAGTTTCACTGTCACGCCCCTCAGTGTGCCCAGCTCATCCCTGAAAACATCCTCTGCCATGTCTACATACTTAATTTCATGCCAGTTGAGTCTGATTTTGTGAAACCAGTTGTGGCCCAAAAGACTGGGCCCCCTGCCCTTAGCTATCACCAGCCTGGCTCCTGCTTTCTGGCCCTCAGCTACAATGTCCACATATAGCACCCCGAAATGAGGCATGGGCTACCCCATATAAGTCCTGAGTTTGAGCTTTGACAGCCTGATGGGAGGCAGATTAGACCCCCCTGTCCTCCTGTAGGTCTCCTCACTAATGACTGATGCCATAACCCCTGAATCGACCTCAAATTTAATGTCCTGCCCCCTCACAATGACTGTGGCATAACAGGGCTCGGGTGGTTCCTCATTCGTTTCCACCCCAAACATGTTGTAGGAACACAGTGCCTCCTCATCTGCTTCTTCTAGTTTTTCTCTGCCCAGGCTTCCCCTTCCCTTTTGCACTCCTGCACTTTTTAGCTAAGTGTCCCTTTTTGCTACAAGCATAACAGACAGTGTCTTTGAATTTGCAGTCATTTGCATAGTGTGCCCATCCACACTGAAAACATTCCACTTGCTTTGCACGCTTATCAGTCTCTCTCCCAACTTGGTGCACTGCTGCTGTCTGTGACCCTCCATTTCCTTTCTGGATATTAGCAGCCGTCTCCATCCTTTGGGAAATCTTCAGAGCTTTCTTTAAAGTCAATGGTGGGGTTTCCCCCAGCAGGCGGCGTTGTATGGTGTCGTTATAGATGCCGCACACTAATCTGTCCTGGAGCATATCATCCAAAACTGCCCCAAAGTCACAATGCTCTGACAGCTGCCGCAGCTCTGCTGCAAAGTTGGCTACAGACTGACCTGGCTTCCGAAAACAGCTGTGAAACTTTAAACGTTTGACTATCGCAGAAGATTTTGGATTGTGGTGGTTCCCCACAAGCCTGACCAGTTCATCGTATGGGATATCCCCCGGTTTCCGCAGTGTGGTTAAGTCTTTGCCCCACAACTACTCGGGAGAATAGAGCGCTTTTTAGCCTCCTCGGTAATCCCATTTGCAGAGAAAAAAAATGTCCTGACCTCACCTCATACTCGGTCCAGTCCTCGTTTCCCTACACAAACTCACTGATAGTACCAAATGTAGCCATCTGCACACGAGGCTCCTCGCTCTGCTCCCCCTCCGTGCTGCCGCTCATGCGCAGCTGCCTAGCTAACTAGCAAACTGTGGCCTAGCTCAGCTAACAAAAACGGGACGACATGTCCATGAAAAACCAGTTCACCTCGTCGCCAAAAATATGTGGTAACTCCAGTTTAGAGAAAAGGACCCCACGACAACTTCTTGTCTTTTGAATGAACCTTATCTAGGACGGGCAAAACTCGACAGTAACAGGCAGCCGCGTGCACTGTGAAAATCCAACAAGTTGGAGGGCGTAATACACACATATACCGGAAACACAGCTCGTCTTTTCAAAATAAAGCTCCAAAATAAAAGCTCATGTTACAACAGTATTTTTCACCAGTCACTCGCGTTAACTTAAAAATTTTCAATTAAGTGTTGCCACAATATCATCAGTGCACTGCTTTCAATTCAAAAAGAAAAAATGTGCATACCAAGTTCCATCTCACTTGAGAAACTCAGCCATCTCTCGCAAAATTCATCCAGTAATTTAGACCGTTTGGGAGAACGTGTAAAAATGCAGACAATCCTACCAGATTCACAAAAAACACGAAGTAGATCAGCAACAAGATCGTTAGTAGGTTGGAATGCGGCGGCCATTCCGCTTAGTTTGCTCACAACCCGCCAAAGTTTCAAACGACACCGGGGTTAACCGACAAATTGCAGGACCCTAGGGCATTCTGTCACTACATATCAAATTTGATTAGCTAATGATACGGTCACTCAAAGTTGTAATCAGTTTGCAGTTTCGGGCTTCAAGGAAAGGCTAGCAACACCAGTAGTGCTGGTCCAAGGAGCTGTGACGCGTTTAGATGACACAGGAAATCCCTGCTCAGCCCCACGAGAAAACAAGTAATTAAATTCAGACAAATTTCAGGCACACTTCAGTTTAGCTATGAAAAACAAATGATTTTTGACAGGACCAGCAGAGAAGGCCCTGATGGCACTGACAGCCCACCACTGCCTGAACACAAACACATAAGGTGTAGATATTTGTTCTGTTATGTATGTGTGAGTCAATGATCACACTGACTTATACCAAAACCGTGGGTTTATTAACACCAAATACCGTGTTCACATGATCTACATAAGAGTTAGACTTTGGAGCAGTAACCAATCAAGACTGAGGATTTAGAGCCCCCAGGTAGAGAGGAAATTGTCATGAGCCTGACTCACAGAAACAGAATTTCAGCAGCCCCACGAAATCAACAAGTACAATTAGAAAAATGTTGTCTCTGTGTATAAGAAAGAGGGGGGGGGTGAGAGAAAGAGGTAGAGAGGAAATCATTGCAATAAAAAAGACATTAAGCAAGAAAGGAGGTCAAGGAACACGAAGGTGGATGTACAACACTAGAATGTTTTCTGATGGTGGCAGAGGCCATGTGTGCTGAAACAGGAGAAACATGGCCAGGACTTGAAGGTTGGGGGGTGATTTGTCATGCTGAGCCTGTGGATAATGGAGTCAAATAATGGCTGGCCACAGCTTTCATCCCAGCTCCAGGATGTTTAATTAGATCAAAAGCTGATAAATGAGTCTTGACTTTCAAATGAGCTTCTGGAAGGGTTAAGAGGTGGAGAGCTCTCTAGCCACACTGGTAATAAAGTTGGCAGGGCCTGTAGTTCATCAGGGACTCTGATATTGTACACAATATTGATATTGTGAGATGGATTTCATAGGGTTTTTTTCCCACATGTACACACATATACACACACTCACAAGTGTTTGTTTGTTTTTTCTATACTTGTTATGACCCTCATTGACTACATGCATTCCTTAGCCCCTAACCTTAATCTTATCCTGATTCTAATGTTAACCCTTAGTCCGAATCCTGACCAAAATATATCCCCTTAACAAGTGAGGACCGGACAACATTTTTTTCATTTTGCAAAAATATCCTTGCTGTTTTGGTTTAAAACTCAAATTGTTTCTCAGAATATAGCTAAACAAGAACACACACACACACACGCACGACCGAGTGGATAGTCATGTTTTTAAACATGCAAATGATATGATTATATTATATCATATTATTATCATTATATATTATTATATTATATATTATTATTATATTATATATTATATGACTATTGGCAATTCTATAGTCCCTGCATCACTTCCGGTTAAGAGTCTGGGTGTCATCCTGGCCAGCGCATTATCTTTTGAAGCTCACATCAACAATGTTACTCGGTCTGCATACTTCCACCTACTATGCAATAGTAATCGTCTTCACCCATCACTTAAACCTAAAAGCACAGCCCTACTCACTCACACCCTGGTTAAATCCCATATTGACTACTGTAATTCTATCCTCTGGTCTTCCCCTTAAGTGTCTTCATAAACTTCAATTGGTCCAGAATTCAGCTGCCTGTATCATTACCAGACCTCCTTCCATAGATCATATCCCTCCTGTTCTTCAGCAACTCCATTGGCTCCCTGTTAAATACCGTATTGACTTCAAGATCCCGCTCTTCACCTTTAAGCCCCTTAATAACCTAGCTCCTTCGTATCTTTCTGAACTCCTTCATATCCACACACCCTCCCGCACTCTCAGATCCTCTTCTGCTCTCCAACCCACAACACCATCGTCCCGCTTGACTACCATGGGGTCTAGAGCCTTCAGTCGTTCTGCCCCCCGCCTATGGAACTCTGTCCCACAAGATGTCTGCAAACATTGACTCTCTTTCAACCTTCAAATCCCATCTCAAAACACACCTTTTCAAACTGAAATATTCAGTCTGATATACACTTAATTGAGTTTTGTGCAGATGATGATTTTATACTTACCTGTTGTATTAGCTTTGTATTGTCTTCCCTGCTTTGTTTTGATTTTATGCTGTCTGATACAGTGCTGCTTGTTTTTTACTGTGTTCTGTAAGGGGTCCTTGAAAGGTGCCCACAAATAAAATGTATTACTATTATCAAATGTATATTGCATTTGCTCAAACAGAATTCATGGTGAAGTTACAAACACATGTGAATTTCATTGATAAGGAATATGTTCCCTCATCAACATTGATCACGTTATATTTTCGTTGAGGACACATGGCAGTGTGAATATTAGCCTATAATATGATAGGCCTTTCTCCATTTCTCTCCTCACCTCCCATCTCTGCTCTCTGTCCGGGGCTTAATCCTCTGTGACTGATGGGGCTGGATATGAGGATTATTTTTACACCTGTCCCGAGAAAGAGAGAGGGAGATGAAGAGATACGTGAACGGCTATGTTAAAAGCTGTCTTTGTAATGCTATGAATGAGCTATCAGGGCCCCGCTCCTCAGCCCTTGAGCATTTCAAGTGTAGAAATAAAGACTGAGAAGACTGGGTCAAATCTCCATTCATGTAACAGCTGTGTCATGTAAAAGATGTTCTAGGAATAAAAGTAGGAAAGACGGAAGCAATTTAAAATCAGCTAAGTTTGCGCTGATTCAAATCTTGTTGGAAACAGGGACGTTGTGAAAGACTTGTGGAAGAAATAGCGACATAATTAACAGGCGTGCTTAAAGGTCCTTATCCACTGTTGGAGGTCATTTTCATGGGCATCAACCAAAGCAGGTATAGCGTTCAGTGTACGGTTTGCTATGAACTGAGGTTATTTTCTCTTACAGCATATCAACTCTTGTTTCCACTAAGGTTGTCAGCCTGTTTCACCTAACTATAAAGTTCTTCCTCTAGTGAGATTGCATCCAGCACTTTTAGATTGCTGCCTCTGTGGTGAGGAATAAGGTAATTTTTTATCTTACAGTTGCAGTGGCATAAAACTGGAAGCTATTTCACCGCGAAAGGAAGAAAAAAAAGAAAAGAAAGGAAGAAAGAAAGAAATCCCATTTGTAACCCTAATCTGAAATGCACCTCTGCTAGAGCACAGAAACAATTGCTTTCTTCCTATCCTGGGAAACCCCTACTGGGAATAGAACCGTGTTGCTTTGGCCCTTTACACTCGGCGTTATGGGCGGGCCTTGCGGGGGGGGGGGTCCAGGCCCATCCAATAAGGTCACCGTGCCCCCCTCATCAGAAATCTCTCCCTGACAACAAAATAAATAAAACTGAAATACTTTTACAGCATACCATTTGGTAACGGAAGACTTAACGGTGTATTGCAAAATAAAGCACAAAACAGTGTGATAGTTTGCATTTAGGAAACCATTTCTCACTAAAAATAACAACCCCCTGCTAGCCAATTAAAAACAACGACCATATCCGCATTGTATGACAGCCAATTATATATAGAGAGAGACTGAATTTAGTTACATAGAGTCGTTAGGAGGGCGGTACTAATGTGGGCATTTTCTTGGCAGTAAGCAAAGCTAAAACTTAGCGGTGTGCAACTTAGCCATCATTCAATTAACATGGACATAAGAAGGTGGCTTGGAACAGCACCCACACTGGCCATCAGTCGTGGCAGAGACAACCAAGCTCACGCTAATGATTCGGCTAATGTTAGCTCACAGTCGGCGACTCCAGCTGTTCTAGTGGTGAGCTCATAAATCCACTTATGCACCTTGGGAAAATGTCCCCCCTGCTTTGTACACTGTAGTACTGTTTAACGTTGATTGTTTGCGATTTTGTAATTGTGACTAGGTTTCTGAATGAGCGCGTCTATGGTTGTATAATTATGCATACCGGTTCTTGATGTGGCCTAAAGCAGTGTTTCTCAACCGGGGGTCCGCGGACCCCTAGTGGTCCGTGGTGTAATTGCAAGGGGTCCGTGAAAATAAAATATCTTTAAAAAAAAGATCCTATGACATTTATAGAAATAGGATTATTTTACTCAAATGTGACTGAGACCTTTATCTACCTAAACTATAAAGGGTAACAGGACTTTTTTCTCTAATTACATCTGTTTCACAAGTGTAATTTATTGTATTTTAATAAGAGATCTCGCTCCCGTTTGCACTGTTAAAAGTTACTGCGTAAAAATTCTGTTGTTACATATATCTGAAAGTTACTGCATAAGAATTCTGTTTTGTTACATATATCTGAAAGTTACTGAATACATATTCTGTTTTGTTACATATATCTGAAAGTTACTGCATACATATTCTGTTTTGTTACATAGATGTGAAAGTTACTGAATACATATTCTGTTTTGTTACATATATCTGAAAGTTACTGCATACATATTCTGTTTTGTTACATATATCTGAAAGTTACTGAATACATATTCTGTTTTGTTAACTATATCTAAGTTACAACTGAAAGCTCTTATTTTTGCCCCAAAGAGTGAATAAATGCTATAATGCAATTTAAAATGCAGTTTCTACTGTTTCTATCAAATTGCAACCCCCCTCCCCCAAGATCAGGTGGAGGGGTCCTCAGGGTAGATCAAAAATACGCAGGGGGTCCAGGACCCCAAAAAGGTTGAGAACCACTGGCCTAAAGGATGTTGTTTATCCTTTAACCTGTTGTGTAACCTATGAAGGTGGTGGCCAAGGTTTACTATCTATAATTGCTTGTTGCAGGACTATCTTCTTTTTCTTCTTTCGGCTTGTTCCTTGTTTCCCAGGGGTCACCACAGCGGATTTGACCGTTTCCATCGGTACCCTGTGAGGGCACAGCAGCGATGGCGGTCTTGTCTATCCGCATAACGAGTTGGCAAAATGTTACGTCGGATGCCCTTCCTGACACAACCACTAACCCTATGAACCCCTGTACATCTTAGTTTATAACCTCTGGTTTTGTGGACGTAGTGTGTGTGTGCACATAACTGGCAGCCTCTCTGTCATAGCTTATTTCTTTCATGAAACATGATAATGTTAATTATACGCTTAATAAAATTTATGTGAGGTGAATAAAATGCCCCCTGTCAAAGCTGATTACCCGTCCATCCCTTATTCTCTGGCGCCGACCCTGACTTTATATTTTAGAGCTAATCTGAATATACTTTCTCATGCTCTCCTGGCATCACATTTGCTTCACTGGGCAATAAGACTAAACCAGGAACGAACGGTTAAGCTTTACATCCAAGACCGATAGGACACAATGCAACTAATCATAATTAACAAAATGTGGACAAAGGGAGGAGGTGGCCCTCCTCACCCACAATGCTGTGCTGCCAGAGGAACATCCCTGGTAGATTTGTGGACGCATTCCCACTTAAACTACAATTATTATTCTGCACATCCATCCATCCATTACCCGAACCGCTTATCCTGCTCTCAGGGTCTCGGGGATGCTGGAGCCTATCCCAGCAGTCACTGGGCGGCAGGCAGGGAGACACCCTTGACAGGATTCTGCGCAGTGCAACCATAAAAATGTGGAGTTGCTATGGTTGCTATAGTGTCAGCAGATGGCAGCATTTCAATGTTTTACTCACAGCAATAATCACATGACTTTTGTTGTTTGTTTTTCTATAGAGCTGATTTTGTCTTTTGCTGACCTAGGTCCTGGCTATGGGAATTCATAGAAAGATTGCCAGTGTCCACGTTCATCAACAGCTCCAGCATCCACACACCCACATCCTCTGGGCACTGAATATAAGGGGGAAATACATCGAATCCATGCTTTTCTTATTCTATTTCATGTCACAGAGGTGCTACACCACAGAGTGTCAACTGTATATTGCATGGAGTTGATTGGTGATACCATGGGTTCGGTCCCTGGAGATCTCATTTATTCAGCTTTTCCAGAATTTCCGACTTTCTCCCAGGAATATAAATGTCGCGTTCAATTCAAGTTGTTTTACCCACACCTGCATTTTGTTGTATATAGAATATTTCCGTGTCAGTAATGATTGAATAAAATACATATTTATTTATTTATTTATTTAATATCCATCTTTCTGGTCATCTAAGAAACCCTGTAAAGTTGTCCGTGAATGAATGAAAGAAAGAAAGCCACTTTATTCAACATGGTATTCTTACAGTGAATGTGTTCTCTGCATTTAACCCATCCTATTGTATAGGAGCAGTGGGCAGCTGCAGCACCCGGGGACCAACTCCAGTTCTTCATTCCATTGCCTTGCTCAGGGACACGGGCAGGAGTATTCACCCTAACATGCATGTCTTTTTGATGGGGGGAGGAAACCCGAGCACCCGGAGGAAACCCACGCAGACACGGGGAGAACATGCAAACAATGACTAATGAACACAAGTACACACAAGATGCAAACAACACAGAGGTACATACACACAAATCGTCATGCAGAAACACACATGCATGCACGCGTGTGCGCACACACACACACACACACACACGTTTACAGTGGGATCAATTATTGTACATCTCCCACTGTCCTTGTCATCAAGGTAGCCATCAAAAGCTCTCAACCCCCCCCGTAACAAATGTGTGCCATTATTCATCTTGTCATGGTGCAAAGGCTGATAGTGTCACACAATTGAGCTAAAACAACAAAGAGGCCTTGTGAACTAATCTTTCTAAACATCCATCACATGGGCATTGTTTGGCCATTTTATTCTTCCTATCCCTTTACCCTGTCTTTTCCCACAACACTGCAGTGCCTGAGAATGTTTGTGTGTGTGTGTGTGTGTGTGTGTGTGTGTGTGTGTGTATAGATATAGTATATATATATATATATATATATATATATATATATGTGTGTGTGTGTGTGTGTGTGTATGTATGTGTGTGAGTGTGACTGAGACGGATTAATACAAACAATAGTGGAACAAAAAGAGCATTCATCAGTCCATACGTTAAGCAGTCACTGTAAGGGTAATGTGGATAAAGCAAGAGAAAAAGATGGAGAGATGGAAGCAGTGAAGTGAAGAAAAAAAACACTACGTATTAACCACTCAACCAGAGAAACCGAGAGGATGAAAGACTGTGAGAGAGTGGGAGAGCAAGAAAGAGAGAGATGGGTAGTGATAGACTGGGTGCTGTACTTGGGTTAGAGGACAACCCCATGGTCTCCAGTCCGGTCCTGTGTAGTCCTCGGTGGCGAGAGTGTTTGGGAGTCTATTAATGAGCATGCTAATGAGGACCAATACGTATGAGCTGCGGCGAGGGTGTCGCCGGGAGCAAAGGCGTCCCTTAAACTGCTGTTTGTTTGGCGGCAGCAACTGACTCCTGTGAAAGAAAGGATGTGCTTGCTGTGGTCGCGCTAAAGTTCTACTCAGCATCCTTACTAAACTTCAAATTTAAGACAAGTTGGCATTTGACTCGCAGATACAATATGTTTTAAATAGTGACACACAAATGAAACATGAATAAGTCTTTAATGAGCTTTTCAGGGGGAAAACATAAGTAACTTAGATGAATACCAAATAAATTGAGTTGAAATGAGTCATCTGAGGAGCAGCAAGGACAGGATGTTGTAATGCTGTAAAGCCCCGTGAGGCAAATTTTTGATATATGTGATGTGGGGCTGCACAAGATAAAATTGACTGAGGTCTTTGTTATCATCATTTAATCATACAATTGCAGAGCCAATCTGAAATGCTTTAGACTCAGAGCCGCATTGTGTGCAAGGCAAGTCTACTTTTGGTGGTGAGTGAAATTCCTGTCTGTGCGAACATCATCCAAAACCGTTCCAGAAACTTTGAAATAGACTTTAACAGCGGGATTGGGTTACGCAGTTTCTCCGTGTTGTCATAGTGGCGTGCCCCGATCTGGAAGACACACTCTGACATGGTCTTTCAGCGTCACTGCCTCACACCTAAACCGAGCCCACACTTTCCTAAAATATGTGCATACACACATGTGCCTATATACACATACACATATGCACATACACCCATGAGCGTATAGTATACTACCCACACGTACAAACACAAAGAAACCTACATACTTCACATAGCCACACAGACACACATGCTCACAGACGTGCACACACATGCACATAAAATGACAAATCTGCAAAAATAGGCCCAAGTTATACCCATACAAAGGTACAGTGAGACTGACCACACACACATGCACACACACACACACACACACACACACACACACACACACACACACACACACACACACACAAGCATGAGTCAGTGCAGCTGTGCCACAGTGGTTCACACAAAAAGCCAGATGAAGACCTGCAGCTTTAGAGTCTATAGCAAAGAATCAGCAACTTGGCGTGGCAGGATCCTGCTCGACACACAACACAACACAACTCGGTGCAGGGCAGTGACAGAAGTTCTACACAGACTGGAATATACTACGTGACAGGGAGAGCGACTGCCTTTTCCAAACCCACAGAGGAGCATGGCTCTCATTCAGCTGCTCACGCTTTAGCAGCTGCTCATTGGGTTGGATCGTTCTGTTTTCTGAGTTACATAAAAAGCACGATGACAAGATCATGTGTGAGGGCTTGAGGGGGAATATGTGTGTGGTTCATGTGCAAATGGGAAGTAGGGCAGGAGTTATTTCAATGTGTGTGCATGCTCTCCATGTATATGTGTGTCTGTGTGTGGGGGGGTGCATGCAAAAGTGTGTTTCTTGTGTATGCATGTGTGCATTTATGTGTGTGCAGAAATGTATGTTTGCTTGCACCCATGTGCCCTGTCATGTTTGCATGTGGAGTTTCAGATGAGACTGATGGAAGCCCTGTAAACACACACTTTCGAACCATCATAAAATATTCATGTGCAGCTGTGTCACGGACAGCATGCGTGATTATACAACCCAGCGTCATACCGGTGTCATACCATCCGTGTTTAGAAAAGCTAAAAAAAAAAACCTGCACTTGCTTGAATATAAATGAATAATGTCCGTTGAAGATTAAATCTTATAAAATGTTAACCAAGAAAGTGTACGTTCCATGCCAGTTAGCGGGAGTATTGTTAATGTGACTAAGCACTGCTGTCTAAATGTTATGATGCGGCGGGGGCCGGCCAGCGCATGCCATCCACAGGCTTAGTAACGTCCCCCATTCATCATTACAGGAATGAGATGGATGTTGCACGCCGCTGTATTTGAGCTGATGATTCGTTAGACTCGACACCACATAAACTCAGCTTGATGCAGTTGTTCCTGCAAAGTAACTGCTGGCGCAATACCATAAATCTGTTTACTGAGGGCCCAACAACAAAACCCAGCGCTGCAAAGTTAATGTCCCGGTCAGTGTTTGCTCATTTGTTTTAATGAATCCATAATAGTTGGTGTTTGAATATATGTGCACATTATTGGAGCAACACAAACAACACGCCATGACAGCAGTCCATGGCGCCATCTTGGATCTAATCTTGAGAGGTATATAGGCAAATGGGTTAGCCTGAATGTCTAATGCATTTTACTTGCGGGAATTGCAGGAAGGCTTTCAGAGATAGCAACTCTGAGAGTTTGGGGGGGGGGGGAGACATCAGCAACAACAACATGACATTTTTGTAATAAAACAATCAATAAATGCATTATGCACTCCGATATAGGCCTTTTGCCCCCTCATTTATTATGCTTTTTGGCAAATCTAAAAGCCGTCCTGTGCTGAAATCAGCAAACCTGGTACATCCAACAGCAACCCAGTATACACGCTTTGCCAGCAGCAAATTAAAATGGATTATTTCCTCAAATTGAAAATTTAATAGTGAAGTCATGTTTTACTGTTAGTCACCTCTAGTAGCTGAATAGATACAAGCTGTAACCAACAGCATACAACGATTCTCTTGCTAAAAATCCATGTGTGTAACTGTAGTCTTCTCAATATGTATTTAAAATGTCCACTGTTTCCACCTATTTTGTTCCTTACTGTCACTATGCTGCTGGACAAGATGCTGTCTGCAGAGTGCATTTATTAGCTGGCTAACCTGTTGGCCTAAGGAAGTTGTAGACTATAGGTTGGGTTGCAAAACCTCCAAGACTGTGCAGGAGACATGTGGGATCAGCCACAGGTGTCACAGAAAGGAAAGATCCAATAGGTTTGTGCAGAGATATGGAAAAGATAGACAGTAATGATACTAGGCTATGCATGTTTATTGTTTTAATGTATTTGAATTTGTCTGGGCCTTGTGAATCTGGGCCTTTACATCTGAAGCTACGCCCCTGAGAAAAAGTTCAGCATAAATAAATCTTTTTGAAATCTGAATAGTTTTTTCGTCTTTCAAAACACCTTGTCCACCCACTATCCAAACCGCTTATCCTGCTCTCAGGGTCGCGGGGATGCTGGAGCCTATCCCAGCAGTCATTGGGCAGCAGGTGAAGAGAAGCCCTGGACAGACCGCCAGGCCAACACACACACACACACACACACACACACACACACACACACACACACACACACACACACACACACACACACACACACACACACACACACACCTAGGGACAATTTAGTACGGCCGATTCACCTGACCTACATGTCTTTGGACTGTGGGAGGAAACTGGAGCACCCAGAGGAAACCCACGCAGACACGGGGAGAACATGCAAACGCCACATAGAGGATGACCCGGGACAACCCCCAAGGTTGGACTACCCCGGGGCTCGAACCCAGGACCTTCTTGCTGTGAGGCGACCACGCTAACCACTGCACTACCGTGCCGCCCTACACCCCTGAGAAAAAGTTCCACATAAATAATTCTTTTTGAAATCTGAATAGTTTTTTTCATCTTTCAAAACACCTTGTACTCTAGGTAAATCAGCTGACTTTACACTTGCTTTACTCTTAGCTTTTCCTGGTTGAAATGTACCCCTTCGTGCAAAACTCGTTCACGTATGGATGTTTGCGTTCATATTCAATCAGACAAAGCTCTTCCACAAACTCACGATTTGTTCAACTGTAAACAAAATTAGGCATATTTTAATGAAGATCTTAACCAACCAGACCGCTAATGGACTCAACACTTTGTGATACATTTCCCACAGGGTGTCAATAGCACTGACAGTGATTAAGAACTGGACACAGCGAGGGTGCAGTGTTCAATGGGCGGGAGGTGAGGCCAGTCATGTTTGACTTCCTGATGAGCTTCTCATATGCAAATCAGTGGAAACTGGCTAAGGGGACTGGGAACCTGAGTTCAATGCAACGGTTCGCTGAGGGAACACAAAAGACGATGCAAGCACGTGCTTGAATTAAGCCTCTCGCACAGGTTGATGATGTCAGTATTTGTACCGTCATTGAAAAATGCTTACTTTTAAGCTATGACATGATATTTTCAAGGTTTCGAATTAAATGGCAGACTATTAAAATTCTTTCTTTTTTTCCCCCTCACTAATTGTATATGACCAATTACTCCACTCTTCCGAGCCGTCCCGGTTGCTGCTCCACCCCTTCTGCCGATCCGGGGAGGGCTGCAGACTGCCACATGCCTCCCCCAATACATGTGGAGTTGCCAGCCGCTTCTTTTCACCTGACAGTGAGGAGTTTCGCCAGGGGAACGTAGCACATGGGAGGATCACACTATTTCACCCAGTCCCCCCCCCGGAATGGATGCCCTGACTGACCAGAGGAGGCACTAGTGCAGCGACCCGGACACATACCCACATTCGGCTTCCGAACCGCAGACACGGCCAGTTGCCTCTGTAGGGACGTCCGACCAAACCGGAGGTAACATGGGGATTCGAACCACCAATCCCCATATTGGTAAGCAATGGAATAGATGGTGATGGGTCTAGGTGGCATGTGATGAGACAGAACGTTTCAGGAGTACCTTTATTTGTAAAATGAGGGAAAGCCAAAATAAATGGATGTCAATGGGGAGCTTCTCTCAACTTGAGCTCCTCATGTTGAGAAGCCCCCTTCCACAGGCATGCAGGAGGAGAGGAACGCTGGGGGGCCTGGTCAATAGATGTACAATATCTTGTGATGGAAAGAGTCTGAGCACTTGAGGGCCCTCTTTTGTTGGGGTTCTGTTTTGAATTATTGTTCACTTCCTGAATGTTGATTTGCTTGCAGTTGAAGGCCTACTAAGGCTAGTTCCCTGCCTTCCCATGTGAAATCCAATCCAGCCTTGACGCACATAACCGAGACAAAGTAACAACAAGGCACTCCCAGGGCCTCGCCCTATCCGATCCAGAGTCATTCCCTCTTGGGAGCGACTTGCTCAATCCCTCCCGTTCATCTATTTCCTGGCGTTTTTGCTCACGTTTCACACAACACTGAGCTAGGAGAGGAATTATAGTTTGATAATTGCTGGGAAACCAGATGAACACATTAACACCAGCTGGCTCTATTAGCATAAATTAAAGACAAATATATATTACCATATGTCATATGTGGAAGGGCTGAAACTGTAGTTTCACTCCAAAATGTTAAACATACACTGAATAACGTTTTTTTCTGGATTTTTCCCCCCTTTTTCTCCCAGTTGTATCCAGTCAACTACTCCACTCTTCCAAACCATTCTGCTCACAGCTCCAGCCCTCTGCTGATCCGAGGAGGGCTGCAGACTACCACATGCCTCCTCCGGTACATGTGGAGTTGCCAGCCGCTTCTTTTCACCTGACAGTGAGGAGTTTCGCCAGGGGCACATGGGAGGATCCCGCTATTCCCCCTAGCCCCCCCCCAAACATGTGCCCCGACCAACCAGAGGAGGCGCTAGGACAGCGACCAGGACACTTACCCACATCCGGCTTCCCACCCGCAGACATGGCCAACTGTGTCTGTTGGGACGCCTGACCAAGCCAGAGGTAACAAGTGGATTTGAACCGGTGATCCCCGTGTTGGTAGGCAACGGGCTAGCCCGCTACGCCAACATTCAAGTTAGTCTTGTTAAAATTCAGTTTACCAGTGTGATGTAACTCAACAGGCAAGACGTATAATGTTTTGGGTGTTGTGGCTCTACGTTAAACCAATGAACCGCATCACATGGCTGACATACGTAAAAAACAATAAAACCAATGGTACATACAGTAAAGCACATGACAACAGGCAGCTCCTCTCCGTGACAAACTTATCTACCTCTTCTTAGTGATCAGTGTATGTGACAAAGCCTGGCTCTGTGCTGGGCTGCAGGCATGGGATGACTTGAATTCCACAGGCTGCTGCAGGCACGTAAGCCATGACTGTCTGTCAGTGTGTTTTTTCATCTGTTTTGCTGTGCCTGTCCTTCGTTTCAGTATTGTCCAAAGCCTATTTTCACTCGCAAATCTGTTAGCGTGGCTGTTTGTTGCCTCGGTGTTGTTCCTGTCAGCCTGTCAGTCCATCTCTCTAGACCCTACTTACCCTGTCGGATGTTGAGAGGAATAAAGATGATTGGCATTGTTTCTTGTGTTACCGTGCACAGCATACTATATATCTGCTGTTGTTAGCAGTGATGCTGTGGAACTAAGATGCTGTTTCCAAATTAGAGTTGGATGAGTTAATCCAACATCTGTTTGCATGAGAGTATGCAAACCCCGGGAATATGTGACTCTTCGTGTTCATTGATCAGGTCATAATTATACATCTGTACCACCTCACATTGTACGGCCAGAGACACTGTAAAAATATCCGTGTGTTGCCGTCAAACTGGATTCGAGCCACACATTCATTCATCCTTCCACGCATTTACTCGCACACAAGGTATCAGTGTCAATTTTGACCCCCATAACATTAAGCAACATTGATAAATCATAAACCTTGTGGCTTCGTTGGCATGTAGAACAGATGTAGCTGGCAATGTATCAATTTTCCGCACACCAGAACAAAGCTCTTTGTTGGACTTTTTGACAGAACGGGTCCATTTGACTTGAATTATTGAGAGGGGAACCACCTGCACTCCGACTAAAGAGCCCATATGCTTCTTTTAGCGGAATTTAATGCAGACACAGGCAGTGCCCCATCTTGAAATCATGCAACCTCAGGATTCCTCCCAGCACAAGACAAATGTTTTCCATTTGCGACCCTCTCCCTCCATTCAATCAGTCTAACGTCAGCTCAGTGGAAAAGAAGGGCCATTGCTTTCAATAGTTGACACCCGCAAAGGATTTCCTTGCCTTTTGGCTTAAGGTGGGGGGGGTGCCTAACAAAACATTATGATTTTAGTGATGTTAGCCACAAGATGGATCACATCTGTGTATGTGTGTGTGGGGGGGGGGTGCGGGATCTTGCAGGGATGTCTTTGAAAGCCCTGATTTAAGACCTCATGATGGTCCAAATGGTCACTGGTGCCATATATGAAGAAATTGTAGGGACCACGCTGCTTGGTGTGCTTTGGATGCTGTCCAGAGTCCACTATGAAGTCCAAGGAGGGGGAGAGGGGGGCAGCAGCTTTGTGTGTGTGTGTGTGTGTGTGTGTGTGTGTGTGTGTGTGTGTGTGTGTGTGTGTGTGTGTGTGTGCGTGCGTGCGTGCGTGCGTGCGTGCGTGTGTGTGTGTGTGTGTGTGTGTGTGTGTGTGTGTGTGTGTGTGTGTGTGTGTGTGTGTGTGTGTGTGTGTGTGTGTGTGTTACACACTTGGCTGATCATGGAACAAGGGTCCACTTGGGAACAGAGCAAGCAGAGCAGAGGAAAGGAGAGAAAAAGGCAGGAGAGGAAGAAAGATGCTCAGAATGAGAGTGCAGCTTTTTATTTAAACTTTTCGTATGACTTTTACCATAAGAAAGACGAAAGTTTATTTCCCTACGAAATCAAATATAAATTAGGAGGTGTGAAAGGTGAAAAATGCAGCGTTCAAAACACCTTCCATGGTGTTGCTCATCAGAATCACAGCCCTCATAGAGGAGGTTCCCACCTGTCCAATTTATGCTGGGTTGGGGAATTGAGCCATAGGACTGCCAAAGAGCCCCCCCACACACACACACACATACTCTTCTGTGTGTGTGTGTGTGTGTGTGTGTGTGTGTGTGTGTGTGTGTGTGTGTGTGTGTGTGTGTGTGTGTGTGACGTTAAGCTCACAAGGTCAAGCAAACAAAGGAGCACCTGGACACAGCCTTCAATAACAGTCCCTTTTTTAAGCTCCCGTGTGCCGGTCAGACTGGTATGTCAAGTCTGGGGTTGGGTGGAGGCGGGGTTGTGGCGGTGCAGAGGTCTGAAGTCATTGACGCCACAATGTTCTAGCAGTGCACACATCTTTCACTTCTATCTAAGTATTTTACTACAAGGATGACACTCCATTAGCAGCCATAATACTGAGCAGTCCTCTGTGTGTCTCTGAAACCCCGCAGATATCGGGACAATCTGTGAATGTGAAAGCTCACTTCCTGGTTTGCTGAGCCACTGCCCTGTATTATGAAATGCACATAACAACACTACATACCGGCAGCCATACCAACATGTACCCTGGCTCTGCTGAACGACGGAGGCTAAGCAGCTATACTTGGATGGGAGACCTCCCGGGAAAAGAGTTGCTGCTGCAAGTGGTGTTGGTGGGCCAGTGGGGGGCAGTCTTCGCTCTGGTCTTAATACAAAAACAAAAAAACAAAAAAACAACAACAATCAAATCCCAACGCCCCAGTGCAGTGACAGGGATACTGTGCTGTAGGAGAGCCCCGTCCTCCAACTGAGACGTTAAACCGAGGTCCTGACTCATGGTGGTCATTAAAGATCTCATGGCACTTATCACAAAGAGTAGGGGGCTCCCCTGATGTCCTGGCAAAGTTCCCAACCTGCCTCTCTCCACCTGGCCTCCTAATCATCCCCCAGTGTAACCGGCTCAATGATTCCTCCCTCTCCACCTCAAGCTGATGTGGGGTGAGTGTTTTGGTGGACAATGGCTGCCGTGCATCATCCAGGTGGCTGCGACACATTGGTGGTGGTTGAGGTGAGGTTCCCCCCTTCAATGTGAAAACTTTTGGGTGTCTAGATAAAGCGCTCCATAAATGCGCTATATAAATGTAATCCATTATTATTATTATTTTTGCATACAGCTTTATAATGTAGCGTGGCTATTTGCAATTTCTTATGCAGCTGTATGTGGCGCTATGTGCATGTTCTTTTATACTGCAGCCTATCAGCAAACCAGGACGTTTTCACATTCACAGATTGTCCCCCAGTGACATCACCAGCAAACACAATTTTGGTGGCGTTTCAGAGACACAGATGATTGCCCAGTGTTATGGCTGTTCATTGAGTGTCATCCCTGCATATATAAACAGATAATGCTGAAAATCGTGATCATTTCCCTTAAAATAATAAAAATGTGCATGCATGTTTCCCCTTTACCGTTCCACCATTGAAACCATGTTCTATTGCCCTCATACATATGAAGGGGAGAGTAGCAGTTTTGTGTGTGGCTTAGCCCCGAGCGTCCTCAAATAATCAGATTTGAACTCAGAAGAAAATGCACATTGCTTGCGTTGCTCACAGCAATGTAAGTGAGACTGCACAGGAGATGGGATCTGTAACTCGTATGGGCCTGACATTAACCAGAATACAACAAACAACCCGTTTAGTTATACTTTATGAATGCAGCTGTGGCTTCGTTGCCTATTGTAGAGTCTTGTGTGATTGTGCTTTAGACAAACTCTTAGGACCTAAACGTGGGAGTAACGCTACAAATCCAAAATAAAGATCTGTGAGAGAGGACATCTCTTCAAACATGGGAGAGGGGAGAAATCCTTTGCTATTTTACGGGTGCTCTCCACAAATACCCCCAGAAGAACAACATGAGAGAAGTCAGGCACATCATCAGCATGCACAGCTGAGATCTAACCCTAAAACGTCCACATCACTTGATTCTGTGGTCTTCCAGGCAATGTGATTCTGCTCATGCCAGCGTGCTGTTAGGCTGAGTGGGCGTCGGTTGCAAAGCACTCAGAAACCTTGTTCTGTGTTTTCGTTGTGTTGTGTTGCATTGAATTATTCAGTTATGCTTTAACATGGTCCACATGACCCAACCAAGTCATACCCAGCTAGTTATTATTTGCTCTCTCTCTCTCTCTCTCTCTCTCTCTCTCTCTCTCTCTCTCTCTCTCTCTCTCTCTCTCTCTCTCTCTCTCTCTCTCTCTCTCTCTCGCTCTCTCTCTCGCTCTCTCTTCTCTCCCCCCTTTACCCCATTTTTTCTCTATTTTTCTTGGATAGACTAATTATATTAATCTGCATGTAGGAGATCTGTGTTGAAAGTCAGACAGATATCGCAAAATTTCACATTAAATCAATGCACAAATATAGTGTAAAATTGTGATCTGTGGGAGATAAATATTCTAAAAATCTGATTATTATCTATCAGCATCATTTACGCATGAAGTAAAAAACCCCAGGTTACATTCTCTAGACATGAATTGATAGGAAGTAGGAGTGTAAACGATCCATCAATCTGGATCGACATCGATCCGGATCGATGTATTGATTCAATGATCAGTGATCAATGATCCGGTATCATCAATGCAAATTGAAAACATGGATCCATATCATCATCTTTAAGATATGCCTAGGATGAGGAAATTTTAAAGCTCAATATCTCTAAACCACTGAGCACACAGACAGAACCCTGTAAATCCAAGGTGATGAAGCAGAGATGTGCATGGTTTATATTCATAATTGAAAGGTCATCAAGGGCTCTTTAAGTTAACTGATAAAAAACATTTACACTTAAACATGAGAAACTTAGCACTTTATAGTGAACAACAGGTCTATTTTTATTCTTTTTTTATCGAAAATAATGATTGTTTTTCATTTAAATATCTGGAAGAGCTCAGTAATATTGTCAAATCATGTATTAGTTGCTTTTTTATGAGCTGATTTAAATGTACTGATTGTTTTAAATGGGCATATGATATCGTCTCATATCGATCGCAGGCCCTGAATTGAATTGAATCGATATCGTATCGTGGTAGACTTTGTGATATTAGCAAATATCATATCGTTGTCCAAGAATCGATATAATATTGTATCATGATGAAACTTGTTATTCACACTTCTAATAGGAATGGAATATTAAGCGTCCTGGACTGCTTTCAGTATAGGTGTATATAAAATGCCACACACTAACTACAGAATTAAGCAGGAAAATAGAAAATAAAAAGTGAATTAACTGACTTCGGTATCGGGGCAGCCAAATTCCTCACACTCCTGTCTGCAATGATGTTCTCGAACAAGACGGTGACAGAAGTAAACTGAAATTACAGCCACAGCATTAAAGATTATTTTGAAGAACTTGATGAAGATGACAGCAAGAAAGAGGACTGAAAAACCTCGAGTTCTCTTTTTGAACTGGTGCAAGGCTGGTGGAGATGCAAACATGGGCTGGTTGGCATTTCCTCGGGTGCAAGGAGAATTTTCCCTGCCTGCGCCTGTTTGGTAATTTCGTGGTTTTAAAAGGAACCCGCCTAAACGGAGATGGGTGGAGCAGAGTAGCTGGGGATGTGTTAATACAGACCCACTGGTGCAGTACAATGTTGGCCTGCAGTTGTGCCCACACCTATACCCGTTCAGATCACGTCTAAGCGCAGACGCAGGTTGCACTGACCTATTTTCATGCATCAATCTAGGCAAGCGAGCATTTGAACATCCATCCAAATGTGTTTTAATGGATGTTAGCCAATCCATTTCACTCAACTGAAACAAATTATTAAACCAACAGCAAAACCTAACTGAATGCAACCTTCTCAATAAGTTATAAACAGATTTTTTCATATATATATGTGGCTATTGAATTTGATGTGAATCAAAGACAATTTGCACTCATTTATAAGCATGGAAATTCAACCTAACTTAAAATGAAAGTTTGTCTGGTCCAATGTGATTTATCACAAATAAAAACTGTGAAAACTAGAGCCTGACATCCTGGTTGGGACTCTGCAGAATTCTGGAAATGACAAAACGCTACACCACAGTGCAATTTGAAATGTATGTGAGTAGATGATTTGATTGGCCAAGTTGGAGCCCACCCCAACTCCACCTGCTTATAAGGTATTCATCTTAATCCAACGCCTTGTTCAAATGTGCTACATTTTGCCAGAGTTGTGCTCGCATCTCTGATCACAAAATTACCACACAAAAAAAAAACATATATATATATATAAGACATGCACATGTGCACCGGCATGTCACACTTTTGCTTGCCTTTGCATTTGTGCTTGCACCCAGTTTCACCAAAATAGAGTCCTGTGTACTGAAACCCCAGTCAGGGCCTGGAGGTTGACCTTGCTTCAACTGGCAGGGGCTACATTGCAGGACTCTACTCAGTCAAGTTGATGTCAAAACCTGCTTTGAAAGGAGAGGTAATTCACAATATCTGCTGAACGCTTTAAAAGAGAGAGGCAAGAAACTACATAGCGCAAAGATACAAAACATGAAGTATTTATGAAAGTCATGTTGGCGTGACTCATGATTGCTATGTTCACACCAATTATTTATTTCTGATAGCTCATTTGCAGTCTATTCAGAGTAACTTTTGAAGCATTCAGCCTAGAAACAGCAAACCTCTTTGGAGTGTTATTTGAATGCATGCATTCATTAGAAATTAACTTTGCATCCTGATAATTCATGACTCGCCTGATCTTTACTCTACAGACCTGGTGCTAATATATTATTGTGCTTCTGCACCACGTGGATGAACAATTTAAGTCATCTTGATTGATGTCAGTGTTCGGCCTTTTGAAGTCATAGCATCTTACATGACCCGGAAAATAAATGGGTGCCTGTTCAGGTTAAATGGTTCAGATGACCACACTATTTCTAAAATTATTCAGTCTTACTCAAAGACATTGTTGCTTTTATGAATGCCTTTTTTCTCATTCTTCACATAAATGCCAGTGTACTATAAAAAAGGATCTGGCATTTTCTCTCAGTTAGTATAGAACATTTTAATGTTATTATATGTCATTCTTACGCCTGTAAAGGTCAAACCCACCAGTCTTTTAAATAGAAGCAAACATTTTTTTCTGAATATCACGTTTTTTTCCCCTTAAAGTGTGAGCATTTTCCTATTCCACTTAATCACTGTCTTAACTGGATTTCCACTGTTATGAAAAATCATCAAGATTGAAACAATTATTATAATTACAACTGACACATACGTATTAACAATCAGGATCAAAAAAGAACAATTTTGGTGTTTATGGAGCCTAACTTTCTATGAAGAATACTTCAAATTATAAATAAACGGCTGCCTATTTAGGGTTTTTATTTCCAGGCACCGTTGTGTGGATTAAGCAAAACCAGTATTCTTCAGGCTGTTTCAACTTTTCATGCTTTATTTCAAGTTGTGAGTTATACTATTTTCAAAATTGTTCGATGTGGTCAAGTTATATGCTACTGCAAGCAACATAAATATACACGAATATCAACTTATTGATTATTATCACAAATCCAGAAAAATTACCAAGGAAGGAATGGCTGGATACATGAAACTTGACTTACCAGAAAGAGGAAAGGTCTTATGTAAGCAGTAAAAATGAACAGAGCTGTAGCACACACCAGGGGGCTCAAAATATGAATTATATTGACAAATAATGTGTGTGTGAGCACACCACAGCCTTTAAAAATGCCTTATGAACTTTCTCAATAAGATTGTACTTCATTTCAGTAGTGCAAAGCATCTGTTAAAGGCATTATGTTGCTAGGATATGGTTTTAAATCCTGAAACAGCATCAGATTGAATTAAAGTTACAATATGCAACTGTGAGGCAGTCATCCATATGACAGGAGTCTGGCTGCAGACCTACACTGTCAGTACTACCTGTCAGCCTTGGGACTGCTCTCAGTACAATAAATAATCTTTGCTTTCATTATAGCCCCTGTCTCAATACAGGAAGTGATGTGTTTTATTGAAATATTACTATTTTAATTGGTTTGTACATGCAGCCATGTGTTAAATTCCATACCACGCCATTATTTTACCAGGAGGTCCTATTGAGATTAAAAATCTCTTTTACAAGAGAGACCTGGCCAAGGTAGCAGCCATACAAAATTACAATATATTAAAACGCAACCTATACAACATGATATACAAAAAATTCACAATAAAACAGGAAGACAGCCATTCAAACACAGTGGCCTCTCAAAAAAAAAAAACATGCCTCCATCACCACATTCTTTATGATGCCCTTAAATTCATCAATGGATATAAATGTTTCTAATTTTATATCTTTTTGCAAATTATTCTATGACCAAGGCTCATAGTAGGAAAATCCAGTTTCTCCCCAGTCTGTCAAAATTAAAAAGCAACCACTTGGAGGAGCATAGTTGGTAACTACCAGAGCTGAGACAGAGAGGGGACACAGAGATAAGCAGGAAGGTTATGCAGTATCACTTTATAGATAAAAATATACCAGTGCTGTTGTCTGTAAATGGTCAATGATGTTCAAGCCACCAAACTATAAAGAATGCGATGGTGAGTAAAGGACTGGACTTTGCATTTGTAATGAAACGTAAAGATGCATGGTACACTGAATCAAGGCTCAGTAAGATGGAGGACACTGCATACATATACAATATGTCGCCATAATCAATCACAGACAAAAAAGTAGCTTCCACAAGTTTTTTCTAGGCATTGAAAGTAAAACAAGATTTATTTTCAAAATAAAAGCCAACCTTCACTTTGAGCTTCCTAGCTAGATTAGCAATATATAAATTAAATAAAAGCTTGTCATCTATACCCAAGTACTTTTATGAGGGCCCTTTCAACTGATTTATCATTGGACGTGAAGATGTTGAAATCATCAAGCAACTGTCAACGAGCTTGTGAGAAGAACATGAGCTTCATTTTCTGAGCATTTAAAACCAATTTTAAACTCAGTAGAGCAGTTTGTAAAGACTGAAAAACAGCCTGAAGCTCTTGCACCGCCTGTGCTATGGAGGGAGCTTGCATATAAATAACAGTGTCATCAGCATAGTAGTGTATTTTTGCTTGAATATACTTACCCAAGTCGTTTATAAAAATAGAGAACAAAATAGGTCCCAAAATGGAATCCTGGGGACACCTTTAGCTATCTCAAGAAAATCAGATTCATGGCCCTCTGCATTGACACACTGAGTTTGATTTACAAAATAAATTCTGAAAAATTTTGATAGACTTAGGACCAAAACCAGCATCCCTAAGTTTGTTTAGCAACAATTCGTGGTCCATTTATTATTTATTCAGATAGATCCACAAATAGGGCAGCGTAATCTGTTTTCTTTCCAAGGCACTAATCAGATCATTTGTCACAACCATAGCAGCAGTAATGGTACTGTGGCCAGTTCTAAAACCAGACTGAAAAATCACTTGAAATGTTATTATCAAGTAAAATGTGTTTTGACTGTAAATTTACCTGGGATTCAAGGATCTTGGCCAGGACTGACAGCTTGGAAATCGGACGGTAGTTGTCAGCTCTGAGGGATCTCCACCTTTAAGTAAAGGGAGAATATGGGCAGCTTTCCATATTCTAGGTATAGAGTTGGACAAAAGACTCAAATTAAAAATATGAGTAATAGGCTCAGCAATAATATCTGCTGCTACCTTTAAAAGGTAAGGATCCCGATTGTCTGGACCTGCAGACGTTTTGTGTCAATGTCTTTCAGAGCTTTATAAACTGTAGTAACTGAAAAGGGTTTAAACTCAAGCAAATCCAGATTTCCATCAGCTGCAGTAGTGACAGAACAGGGGCCAAATATATTTACATTTGAGCTGTCAAGTACAGACCCAGAATGGATAAAGTGTTGTTGACCATTGACTATGGTCAATGGTCAATATTTCATCTGAGTCAACCAGAATGTGTTCAGGGAGGCTTGAAGCAACATGTGTACTAGACAGGGATTTAATTAATTTCCAGAATTTTGAGGGGTTATTTAGGTTCTTTGAAACTGACTTTAGTTAAAACTCTGATTTGGAATGTCTGATCATTGAGTTGCACTTGTTCATTAAGGTTCTAAACATAGCCCAATCAGCAGAGGAGTTTGAAAATTTAGCTTGGACCCAAGATTTATTTCTTAAACGAATTAGCTCTGAAAGATTGTCTGAGAACCAGGGATTGTCCCTACTGCTGATCCTAAACTTCTTAATGGGAACATGTTTATTAGAGTTAGACAGAAAAATTGAGTAAAAATATGCCCATGCCAGTTGAACATCAGGAATCAGAGTAACTCTGCTAAGATCACTGTAATACAAATCATGCAGAAAAGGCTGCTCTGCAAAGATTTTAAAATATCTTTTAAAAATAAAACAGGGTTTAAGCCTGGGGATTTTTGTATTCCTAACACACAAGCAATTGCAAAATGATCACTGACATCATTGAAAAATATGCCATTTGAGGTGTATTTGTGAGATGTATTTCTTACAATTAAATCAAGCCAGGTAGATTTATTTTGTGCTTTAGGATTTGGCCTTGTTGGTGGTGCATTAATGATTTGCATAACGAGTCACACAGTTTTTTTAAAAACATTCTGAGGTCCATGACAGCCAGTCCCAATTTAGATCACACATAAGAATGGATTCAGTCGTTTAATTCATATAAAATATCTGAAATAGATTTAAAAGCATCCTTTGAGGCAGACGGGGGTCTATAACAGCAAACCACAGTGATAAGAGAATCCTTTGATACACCCATTTTGATGGCTAAGACCTCAAACTATTTAACTTTAATAAATAAAAGAGTTACAGAGCTAATGAACTTGGATTTGACATAGATGGCAACCCCACCTCCCGTATGTACCCGATCAGTTTTATAGCCTTTATAACCTTCAATAAAAAATTAAGTCATCAGTTATCGATTTCTTATGCCAAGTTTCAAATAGAACCATTATGTCAGCATTTGTCCTATTTGCCCAGAGCTTGACATATCAAGTTTAGGGACAAGACTTCTAACATTTAAATGTATAAAACTTTTGAAATGTGTGGGAGTGTGTGAATATTGGACAGATGTAGTAGTCTCAGGTTTGAGCTGAACATTTCCAGGCAGCATCAGTAAAAGCACAACCGTACATTGCAATTTTAATTTGACAGAAAATGATTTATCAGCACCGTCGTCACTTACAAACTGTGAGTAAGATTCCTCTGAGATGATAAAATAGCTTTGGTAAATCTTCAGTTGATGAAGTGGACTGATTGATTGATGATATGACTCAAGATTTCTCATCGGAGAAGTTGAGGGTTTACTCTCCCTGTTGTGCCTGTTTAGTTCATTTAATCCAGGGTTGAACTGAAGCATCAGAAATATATATATATAAAAGTACATGATGCCAATTCAAATGCTGTTTCGTTGAGAACGGACCAGGTAGCAGTGTGGGGTCTCAAACTGAACAGTGGTGGTGGTTAGATCTGCAGACCAGGAGAAACACAGTCACTCCACCTTGCCTCACCGTAGGGTCTACGGCTATTCACAGTCAGTTTGCTACTAGGCCATAAAATCCAAAATCCAGCAGCAGGAGTGTCTTTAAATTCAGGTTTGAAATAAGCAGCTAATCCACTGTGAGTGGAGCTATGCACCGAAATAGCAAGATAGTTAAAATCTGACAACCACTGTACCGCTTAGAGGATCTGTAGAGTGCTGCTCTATCCTGTTGGACCCCAGGAATACTAGCTGACATCATGGTGTTAGCTAATGGGCATCCTAATTAACTAACTTTGGCGCTGGAGTACAGCACTAAAGTTATTAATTTAACCTATTTATCGTATTTTAACAGATTTTAACTACCAGGTAGGCATAGGCTTCAACCACTCCCGATTTAGAGTTCTGTGGCAATCCAATAACATCTAATAAAATGTATCATTCAGAGATCTTAGACTGAAGGGAAAATGTTGTTCTTGGAAAGTACCACTTGTTCAGGCCCAAATGACAAAAAATATCCTGCATAAAAACATGAAAACTCAGACCTCAGGTACTGACACACAAACAATGACTCGGCTGTCCTCTTGGATTACTTAAATACTGATATAGTTCTAAAAAGAAAATTGATTATTTTAAAGAAATATGTCCAAATGGAGCACTGGCAGAAGTGAGTGATGATGGGCCCGTGTGCAAGAATTGACCAAATATTAATGCAAATTTAATTACTCCCTGTCTGAAAGTTTGACCTGATTCAAGGACTATCAGTAATGTAAGCGACAGAGCTTCTCCTGAATGACAAGCCCTCTGTCGACTAAAAAAACAAATCCAATCTTTTCTTTTCTGCACACCACTTTTGTGCTTATATTCGGAAGACATCCTGCTCCTCCACACTTACAGAAGATACAGTATTTTTTCACCTGCTAGCTAACTTTTGCACCCAAAGTAGCTGGATAGAATAAACATTCATGGATGTAGGAACTACATGACAATCGGTGAGCGATAAATAACGCTATTTGGTGATGCCACTTTCCCAGCAGTCATTTTCCACAGAATTCAAAAGTAACTAGAAGAGTGCACTCAGTACAGTACAGATCCCCGCCAGGCATATCTCCCCTTCTCTGGTGCTCGGACTTGGTGACAAACCAGCTCATATGCAGATTTTAAGACAATAGGCCTCTGGACACCGACACGCAAAAAGCCCCCGCCCCCCCCGCACATACACACATTTAACGCCAGCATATTAACTAAGACATACTTTCACCTGCAGTTTCCTTCAGTTTTTCAGTAGGACCTTTGGGACTCTATTATTGACATGAATGACAGCCCTTTGACTATGTGACAAAAAAATGCAGTTAATAACTGTGACTTCACACAGAGGCTCTGGCCTTATGGGCCCCCTGAGCCCTTGGGCTCCTGGGCCTGGGCCTGGGCCCGGTTAGCCCATTCGGTAATCCACCCATGAACAATCTTAAGAGTTAGTACTCAATTGCGGTATAAAACAGATTTTTCAAAGGTTTTGAATCACTGCAGCCACGGTCCTTGATCATATAGTCATAACTGCGTATAGTAGTAGGCTGACAGGCCCAGTAGTATGCGAGATTAGCAGCAAACAAATACATGCACACAGACAGACAGGCGAGACTTTTGCACAGAACCTGAGTCAGTTGAAAGGGAAATATAGGGGAAACTTTTTTTTCCCTCCCCTTTTCTCCCCAATTGTACCTGCACAATTACCCCAACTCTTCTGAGCTGTCCCGGTCGCTGCTCCACCCCCTCTCGATCCAGGGAGGGCTGCAGACTCCTCCGATACATGTGGAGTCGCCAGCCGCTTCTTTTCACCTGACAGTGAGGAGTTTCACCAGGGGAATGTAGCGCGTGGGAGGATCATGGTATTCCCCCCAGTCCCGTCCCCCCCCCCCGAACAGGTGCCCCGACCGACCAGAGGAGGCGCTGGTGCAGTGACCAGGACACATACCCACACCCGGCTTCCCACCAGACACCCGACCAAGCCGGAGGTAACGCGGGGATTCGAACCGGCGATCCCTGTGTTGGTAGGCAACGGAATAGACCGCTACGCTACCTAGACGGGGAAAAAAACGTCTTTAATATGCAGTACTCAAGCTAAGAAAAAAATATATGTAACCCTGTGGTTAAATTATAGGCCTTAGATATATTATATTGCACTATTAGATAAGAGTTTGGCCTAGGTTTGTTATTTTGTATACCTTTTGAATATGAATATATTATATTGTTGATATTGTTCTGCAAAACAGTTGTTTACCAATGTGAAATGCATTTACTTTTAGTGTTGAAACTTACCATTGTTGTGATTGGTTGGCTGTGGAGAGAATACCTTACCTTGAATGTGATTCGTTGAGAGGGCAGCGGAAAACGTGAGCGCGAGCAGAATAGACTGGGAGAAAAGAGGTCACTCGTCCCTTGTGTGAGCAACGGAGCAGTTTGATGTCGAGTTGTTTTATGCTATTTTACTTTGAGAGAAATGTAATTGAAGTTTAGTGAACAGTGATGTGTGCGGGTGTCTGACCGAGACCCATCCCGGGAACTGTTTGTGTGGATTGGGGAGACAAACTGACTACTCGTCAGTCCCATATGTGGACCCAGCGACGTTACGTAGCGAGCTAGCCAGTCGGTGTTCGTTGCTAGCACAGCAAGACGCGCGAATGGACTGGATGCGGTGAGGGGCTTGCCCCACAGTGAGTCGGGCCGTCTTCTAGTTTAGCGAAGTAACGTTATCAGTTACAGTGTAGTGGTGTGTTCATGCGACCATCGAGGAACGCAGAAGGAGTCGTCTGTTGCCATGTTGTGCTGCCGAGGCGAGCGCACGGTTTGACCGTGAGATGGTGCTAACGGCTAACTAGCCAGTTAGCTAGGATGGCTGCCGGCCTGACGTTCGCTGCTGCACTGAGACGAAGAGGAGCATTCATTGTGAGTACAAGCTGGATGTGCGGGCTTCCAAGGGGAGCGAAGAGGGCTGTTTAGGGTCCCAACGTACCCGATAAAGAAACAGGCCTGCAACTGGGGGTTGACTTTCTTTTATTTTATTGCCGGCTTAGTTATAGGGTTGTTGAGCTGTATGCTAATGTGTTAGTCTGATTAATTTGTGTGTATCTGAATGCAGATGCTTGTTAGCCATTGAGGCTTATTACTTTCATTCATTCTAATAATTATTACTCATAATACATTTGTATATATAATTCTATGTACCTGTGTGAGTGTGGATTATTCATGTGTGTTTATTCCTGTGGTGTCTGGGCTATGGTAAGTGACAGGTTGAGACAACCTTAAAGGGCTAGTCCACCCTTTTACTGGAAGTAACCTAGTTACACCCAGAGATGTCTAGACCATGTTAGATTGCCTTAAAGGGGTCATATGCCATATTTAAGCGCCTTAAAGGGGTAGTCAACTTTTTAGTTGGAGTTACCGGATGACACTGTAAGACAATTATAGCCTTTAGAACATACTTTAAACACATAAGAAGCCAAGTTAACATACTTCAGTAGTTTATTGGATACCGAGTTGTATAGAGAACTCAGGAGCCTTGTCCTTGACAGTTAAAAGGGATAGATAGCGCCACATATATATATACCGAATAAAAATGTTTTGCCTGTCTGTGGATGCACAGCCTCTTAGCTGGACCCTCACAAGAATGCGACCAAGTCGAATATGAATTTGCACTTTCCAAAAAGAAAAGGTTTGCGACCATTTTGGTCTAAAATAAAGACCAGAGTGTGGAGTTAGAAAACAACGAGACAGGAGACGTGAGAGTAGACGTAGTCGAGGTAGTTTACTAGCTCCAACTTAGCATGTCATACGTTCGACAACGACACTGAACCGTGAACCGGAAGCGGAAGTGCATTATTTGACCCCTCGCCTCTTCCCTTAAAGGTACACCGTCCTCTTAGGTGAATGTCTCTCATTATATAGATGTGGGTCACCACACAGGCCCCCCCAGAATTCACCTACACAAAACAATGCAAAACAGCAAAAATGCAAGTCATGAACATAAAGATAGACTCTACAACAGAACAGTCAATGACATAGTGCAAAGTCACGGGGAAAACAGGTGACGAGTCGGGGGGCGGACCCTGCGGCCATAACGGCTGCGCTTCACAGGAGGGGAAACAGATGGGGTCGAAACTCGGGCCATAGGCGGGGCCGAAGCAGGAACAGAGGCAGGTGCCGGGGCCGACCTAGGAGGGCGCCCCCGCCGCGGGGGTAGGGCCAATTGCATTGGCTCCCCAATGTCCAAGTGAGCGGGCTTGAGACGGTCTATAGCGACCCGCTCCGGCCTGCCCCCCATGTCCACCACAAAGTTCTTATCCCCCGCCTCCAGGACGCGGAAGGGCCCGTCGTATGGGGGCTGCAGCGGGGACCGATGGCTGTCGTGCCTAATGAAGACGTACCTCGCCGATGGCAGATCCTTGGGGACGTAGGACCGGGGGAGGCAGTGTTGAGACATCGGAACGGGAGCAAAGGCACCGGCAGCGCTCCGGGACGCACTGAGGTGAGAGGCGGCCGACCAGGGAGCCGTAGCATCCGGAAGAAACTCCCCCAGAACCCGCAGGGGCTGGCCATACACCAGCTCAGCGGAGGAGGTCTGAAGGTCTTCCTTCGGGGCCGAACGCAGGCCGAGCATGACCCACGGGAGCCGGTCCATTCAGTTGCAGCCAGTGAGGCTTGCCCGCAGAGCGGCTTTCATGTCCCGATGGAACCGCTCACAAAGTCCGTTGCTCTGCGGGTTGTACGCCGTAGTGCGGTGGATCTTCACCCCCAGGTGCTCAGCGACCGCCGTCCAGAGCTCCGAGGTAAACTGGGAGCCCCGGTCGCTCGTGATGTCACCAGGCGTGCCGAAACGGGCCACCCAGCAGCCGATGAACGCCCGCGCTACCTCTGCTGCCGTCGTGGAGGACAAGGGAATAGCCTCTGGCCACCTGGTGGCCCTGTCCACAATAGTGAGAAGGAACGTATAACCACGAGAGGGGGGCAGGGGACCCACCAGGTCAACATTGACGTGGTCAAACCGCCTCTCTGGAACCACAAACGGCGCCAAAGGGGCCTTGGTATGGCGGTGCACCTTGGCGCGTTGGCACGCCACACACGAGCCGGCCCAAGCTCTAACATCCTTACGGAGCCCAGGCCAAACGAACTTGACGCTCACCAGCTTGGTCGAGGCCTTCACTCCCGGGTGGGAAAGGCTGTGGACGGTGTCGAAAACTCGGCGCCGCCAGGAAGTAGGCACCAGGGGGCGCGGTTGACCGGTGGAGATGTCACAGAGGAGGGTGGTGTTGGCCGCGTCGAACGTCACGTCCTCCAGCCGTAGCGCCGTAGGGGTCGACCGGTAGTCTTGAATGGTCGCGTCCTTGGCTTGGTCCGCTGCCATAGCGGCGTAGTCGAGTCCCAAGTGAACGGCGTTAACAACCGCCCGTGAAAGGCAGTCGGCGACGAAGTTATCCTTGCCCTACACGTGTTGTATGTCCGTGGTAAACTCGGAAACCGCCGCGAGATGGCGCTGCTGACGCCCAGACCACAGTTCTGAGGTTTTGGCCATACAGAACGTCAGCGGTTTGTGGTCCACGAAAGCGGTGAACTGTCGGCCCTCCAATAGGAACCTAAAGTGTCTGGTTGCGAGGAAGAGACCCAGTAGTTCCCTATCAAAGGTGCTGTATTTGCGCTCGCTCTCACGGAGTTGTTTACTGAAGAACGCCAACGGCTGCCAGCCCCCCCCCCACCCACTGCTCACACACGGCCCCCACGGCGTAGTCGGAGGCATCCGTTGTAAGGGCTATGGGGGCGGCAGGCGACGGGTGAGCTAGCAGCGCAGCGTTGGCCAGCGCGGTCTTGGCGGCCACAAAAGCCTCGTCCATCCCCGAAGACCAGTCCAGCTCGTCCTTAGACTTCTTACCCCGCAGGGCCTCATACAGGGGACGCATGATGTGGGCGGCACGGGACAGGAAACGGTTATAAAAGTTCACCATGCCCAGGAATTCCTGCAGCGACTGTACAGTGCGGGGGCGGGGGAACATGGTGACAGCCTCAACCCTGGCAGGGAGGGGAACGGCCCCCTGTGGAGTGATGTGGTGCCCGAGGAAGGTGATGGACGAGTCCCCGAACTGACACTTAGCTGGGTTGATGATGAGGCCGTGTTCGCTGAGCCTGTCGAACAGCTGTCTGAGGTGCGTCATGTGTTCCTCCGCCGACGCGCTGGCCACGAGGATGTCATCTAAGTACACAAACAAAAATGGCATGTCGCGGAGCACAGAATCCATAAGGCGCTGAAACGTCTGCGCCGCCCCTTTAAGGCCGAAAGGCATACGTAAAAACTCAAAGAGCCCAAAGGGTGTGATGACAGCCGTTTTTGGGACATCCAGTGGGTGGACCGGCACTTGGTGATACCCCCGCACTAAGTCGATTTTGGAATAGATGGCAGCGCCCGCCAGGTGGGTAGAGAAATCTTGTATGTGCGGTATGGGGACCGGTCGGGGGTCGTGGCATTGTTTAGGCGACGGTAGTCCCCGCACGGGCGCCAACCCCCGTCGGCCTTAGTAACCATGTGAAGAGGGGAAGCCCACGGGCTGTCAGAACGGCGGACAATGCCGAGGCGCTCCATAGTCGAAAACTCCTCCCTGGCTATTGCGAGCTTGGCCGAGTCGAGGCGTCGGGCCCGGGCGTAAACTGGGGGGCCCACTGTGGTGATATGATGTTCCACGCCGTGCTTGGCCACCGCCGAGGAGAAGGTGGGTGTGGTGAGCTCGGGGAAATTGGCGAGCAGGCGTTGGTATGGATCCCCGGTGGAGAGTGTGTTAGCGAGGCACAGCGCTCCAGCGCCCCCAAGCGTGCAGGGGTATGACGCAAAAGAGACGGCATCAATCACGCGACAGTTTTTAACATCCACCAGCAGGTTGAAAGCACAGAGGAAATCCGCACCTAGGAGCGGGGTGGATACAGCAGCCATCACAAAGTCCCAGCCGAAACGTCGGCCGCCAAAACACACGTCCACATGTCTGATACCGTACGTCCGAATGGACGTGCCGTTGGCGGCGTCCATCTGGGGGAGGTGACTGTCGGTCATCGTGTCCACAGCTTGTTGCTGCGTTGAGCGCCAGAGTCAACCAGCAGCCGCCGGCCCGACAAGGAGTCTCTGATGAACAACAGCTTGCAGTCACGGCCGGCGCCCATAGCCATTAACGAGCGCCGGCCTTGGCGTTTCCCTGAACCCTGTAACTGCAGGGTTTGCGACACTGTTTTGCTTTTGCCCCAAACCTGGCATGGTAATAACAGAGCCCGTCGTCAGGTTGGCGACGGGCTGTCACCGCAGCCGCGGTGTCCATATAGTCGTACACAGGTGGTGGTGGGGCGGTCTGGTGGGGTAGCAGGGCATGCACAAACTGTTGCCAGTTGGCCAGGAAAACCCTGTCTGCTTCAGCAGCCAGAGAACGGTAGTCCTTGGAGGCGGCGAGAGGAGGACTGGCCAGTGCTGTGCGTACAGGTGCGGGGAGCTGCCTCAGAAAAATGTGTGTGAAAAGAAAGGCCGGATCAGCCGATCCCAGCACAGACAGCATTTTTTCCATTAACTCAGACGGTTTGCCGTCGCCGAGGCCATTCGGGGACAGTAAACGGTCTGCCTTCTCCAGCTCCGACAGTTCAAATAGTTTCAGGAGGAATGTCTTTATAGCATCGTACTTGCCAGCAGCTGGCGGAGCTTCCAACAGTGTCATTGCTCGCGCCGTTGTCGATGCGTCTAACGCCGCCACTACGTGGAAGTACTGCGTTGCATCCTGCGTTATCCCTCTCAGCTGGAACTGGGCTTCCACATGTTGAAACCACGGCCGTGGATTATGCTGCCAAAAGTCGGGTAGCTTTACAGAAGCGGAGTAAATGCTAGCGTTAGCAATAGCCATGTTGTTAGCACCGGCTTCGTTGTTGTCAGACATACTCGTATTAGTAGTTCGATCACGTCGGGGTCACTAATGTGGAGTTAGAAAACAACGAGACAGGAGACGTGAGAGTAGACGTAGTCGAGGTAGTTTACTAGCTCCAACTTAGCATGTCATACGTTCGACAACGACACTGAACCGTGAACCGGAAGCGGAAGTGCATTATTTGACCCCTCGCCTCTTCCCATAAAGGTACACCGTCCTCCTAGGTGAATGTCTCTCGTTATATAGATGTGGGTCACCACAAGAGGTTATTATTTTTGGTTCATTGAGTGTTCCCCCAGTTCTCCTCTGCTGCGTAGTGAATGATTTTGCTGACTTGCGAAATATGATCGATTACTTTCAAGACTCATATCCGAATACTTGTTTTGACACTGTCGCTGCCCGATAAATCGTAGAGGTGAGGTGCACACGCGCACAGTTGACTTAGCTCGGGCAGTGACAGAGAGCAGCGTTGGTCGAGAGAGCTAGAGAGTGAATGGAGAGAGGGAGCACAGTCATAACTGTGCACAAACATTTTTGGCTGAAACACACGTGCGCGCGATCAAACGCAGGCTACCTACCGCCTGGCGGGGATAATAATGAATTTAATCTATTCTCCGCCAATGGGTCTTTGATAATGGCTTTGGCTATGTGGCGACTGTTGGTGAGAAGAAATCATTGGTGAAATCATCACGTGTAAGTGCTGTCCACAAGATCTAGGTCCCAGACTACTCCCACACCAGGTCACATATGGCTTGGAATGATGCCTCGTAATATAGGTGCATGGGGCCCGTGCCCTAAGGTCAACTTACAGTTTTCCTGGGCGCAGGGAACGGCACCCCCTGCATCCTCAGAAATCCCGCTCCTGCAATGGAGCATTATTATTGAATTATATCTTTATTGTGTTCATTTTTATCAGTGTTGATATACCATTTCATTTCCAGTCCTTTGTTATTAATGAGTCAATATTAATGAGTCAAAAGAGCCACCCATCTATGTATGTTCATTGTTAGCTTTCCTCAAAGCTGAATTGACATCTAGTCAAATTCAAAAGTACAGTTTCCTGGCACGTCTCGATGTGTCAGTTTGTTGTAACAACAAAACAATGAGACTGCTCTTTTGTGTTATCATCACACCTCTTAACTGGCATTCACACACAAACAACCAGTAACGACTGCGTCACTGACTGCCTTATATCGAATCCAACTCATTTCATCTCATTTGTGTAGAGTGGTATTATTTTGCCATCAATAGCTGCAGAAACCATGTTATTATCTGAAAAGGCACTTTACAAATTAGTGATGCGAGCCCAAATGCTTGAGACAAACTTAAAAAATCATCATACAATAGAAACTTTTATGTTGTTGATGTAAAAAATGTCGTCAAACAGGTTTCATTAGATGGTGTGGAGGTGCTCATCAAATTATGTACTAAACAAAATATCACAATCTCTCTTTTTTTTCTGGGTCCCCGCCTTCTCCTTTTTTTCTCCCCAGTTGTACTTGGCCAATTACATGGAGTTGCCAGCCGCTTCTTTTCACCTGACAGTGAGAAGTTTCACCAGGGGGACGTAGCACGTGGGAGGATCATGCTATCCCCCCCGAACAGGCGCCCCGACCGACCCTAGGAGGCGTTAGTGGAGCGACCAGGACACACACCCACATCCGGTTTCCCACCCGCAGACATGGCCAACCGAATCCCCATGTTTCCTCCGGCCCGACTAAGGTGGAGGCAACATGGGGGTTCGAACCAGTGACCCCTGTGTTGGCAGGCAACGGAATAGACCGCCATGCCACCCGCACGCCCCTGTCCAGATCTGTCTTGATACTGAGACAAATGGAAACAGTTCAGAAGACAAAGTGTCATGGTCTTATGTTTTGATAAGGTTTTTAAACTTTTGGAGATTGAGGGATGTGGATCCTCATCGATGTTATTTATGATAAAATACAAAGGCCCCCATATGATTTATTTTTTTTTTTGCCCGGGGCCTCTTAAAATCAAGGGATGGCATGGACGGGTCATCACACCCCCAAAAAAAACGTACATGTTATTGGATGAAGTCACAATAAATGGTCACGTAAGTGTCCCTATTTTGGAAACGGTCCCTGTTTAACAGGTCTCTGGTGATTCACCGTGAGCAGCATGTTGTCGCTCCTCTGGTTATCCAGGCCAAGCCGGAGACGCAAGGTGAGTCGAGGTGTGGTGTTTTCCGCAATATCAAAGTTATGGGGAGTCAAAGGGGATCCAGCAGAAGTTTTACTACACGGGAGCGCTGCCAGCTTTGAGAATGTGCTGACGTGATTTAAAGCCCTCGCCATCGCTGTATTAAAGTATAGATTTCACAGCAAGTTCCATTCCCTTACCGGCACCGTTAAAGCGCTCAAGGCTCTGCAGATTTCACCCAATTCACAGATTAGAAAATGTGGATTTCCACCAAAATGAATGTTTTAGTAGTTCCAGGTTACAACAAGGCAGAGAATTTGAACTTTACTGATAACCCTCATTACGCACCTCTTTTGTAAGCCCCCTGTCATAGGCTGTGAAATGACATCTCTGCAACACAGTCAGATAATCTGGTGGCCTTTTTGTGCTGAGCCATTCATCCCTAATCTCCTGGGGGCAACACTGAGCTTAGCAGCCCTGCTTTAGTTAAAAGAGGGATTTCACTTTTTCCCTCCCTCTCCTGTCTCCCTTTCTCTCTCTGTCTCTGTCCCCCCACCTCACTGTCTCTCTCTCTCTCTCTCTCTCTCTCTCTCTCTCTCTCTCTCTCTCTCTCTCTCTCTCTCTCTCTCTCTCTCTCTCTCTCTCTCTCTCTCTCTCTCTCTCTCTCTCTCTCTCTCTCCCTTTTCCTCTCCCCTGACTCTCTCTGGATATGATGACCAACGAGGCATTATCAGACCATGGAGGTAAAGAAGATTAAAGTGACGTCTAAAGCAGAAAAATGACCTCCTCATTTACAGAGCTCTCGTTAAGTAATGGGCGCTGATAAGTCATAGGTCCGTGGATACGATCGCTTGTTATTCTATGTAGAGACTTCTTGGGCAGTGAATGTTCAGCCCGTCGTTAGCCCCCGGTGAAAAAAGAACTGAAGGTTTTAATGACTGTCTGATGTCAGGCTGTCTCTCAGATGTTCGATGCCGTACATCTGAGAGACAGGCCCTCGTGGTTAATGTCAGGTCATGTATGGCCTACAGGATGCATATAGGATTACATCTATAGTACCCACATGCACACACACACGCACACACATACACATATACATATACGCGTGCACACACATACAAACCTCACACTTCGTTAATCCACCACAACACTTTGTGTGTCTTTGGATGTAAAGAAAAATGCAAGAGCTGCTTACGGGCATGGCCCACAGAGTATTAACAAAGTAGGATCTATGATTGTTTTGATCTTAAAGACACAGGCGTACTACTTAAGGACTAGAATGTCCCCTCCAAGGTCCCGCAGCTATTAGGGAATAAAGCAATGAATAGAATAAAATGGGCGTCCGGGTAGCATAGCGGTCTATTCCGTTGCCTACCAACATGGGGATCGGCGGTTCGAATCCCCGTGTTACCTCCGGCTTGGTCGGGCGTCCCTACAGACACAATTGGCCATGTCTGCGGGTGGGAAGCTGGATGTGGGTATGTGTAGTGCCTCCTCTGGTCGGTCGGGGCGCCTATTCGGGGGGGAGGGGGAACTGGGGGGAATAGCGTGATCCTCCCATGCGCTACGTCCCCCTGGTGAAACTCTTCACTTTCAGGTGAAAAGAAGCGGCTGGCGACGCCACATGTATCAGAGGAGACATGTAGTAGTCTGCAGCCCTCCCCGGGTCAGCAGAGGAGGTGGAGCAGCAACCGGGACGGCTCAGAGAGCAGTGTGATTGGCCAGGTACAATTGGGGAGAAAAATCCAAAGAAAAGAATAAAATGAAATATCTCTTGATGATCTTAATGATCTTGAGTTCAGATATACAGTATATACACTATTATAATTGATCACTGAATGAAACAAACTGACTGCTGGAGGTTTAAAGTTGGAGAAAAGCTTTGAGGCAAGACAAGAAGGAGTCGGTCCCTTCGAGACAGCTGTTGCAAAAGTGTCAGCTCTATTCTTCAGTTGGCAGCCATTAGCCACATCACATTACTCTGCGTTTCCCGTTTCTCCTCACATGCCACAGTAAGGTAAGGGCTACGACAGCCATGGCTAATTTATAGTTTCACCATCCCTAATACGATTATCCTTCCTGTCTTGCTTTCTTTCCTTCTTTCTTCTCTTTCTTTCTCGCTTTTCATTCTCATTATTTCTCTTCAACGTGCACTCATCAGAATGCGGCTGTCAGATCTGAGTGATCCGTGACTGTCGGCCATTAAGTCCACTCAGCCACTGCAATGCTGCAGGTCTAATGGACGCATCAGTGGCAGCAAATGGAGATCATGCTCAATAATACTGTATTGTAAACGTCTAGTTCTATCCAGTTCATTTTCATTCCACATGCTTTCATAACAGAGCAGTACAGTGGCTGACGCTGATACCTTAAAGCAGTGATTTCATGGGGATAGCGCCTGATTGAGTCGGGGCTTTTCTAAGCATGTAACCCCTGAAGAACAAGATCGATATGTGTTGTATATAATGAATATGGGCTTATTTGTAGCTGTACATTATTACACGTGTGCGCCACTGGAGATGTAAGCTACTGCATTATGCATGACAGGAAAAAAAATGTTTATTTCAACATACACAAGTATGTAACAATGACCATGAGCAATATCATCACTGAAATAATGATTGCATTTTAATTTACAGTTTTTTAAATTTTAATTCTAATTACGGTTTGATTCATTTTCAGCGTGCACGCGCACATGTCTGAATTCTTGAATGACAGGAGACACAGCAAGAATGTGAACACTGAATAGTGAGAGGCAGCAGCAGCTTGCAACGAGAAAATAACACATATAGACTTGATGGAGGAGTTGAGGGAGGAATGGCAAATTTTAGGCCCATGGCACTGTGTCTGCCTCTGTCTATCTGATTTGAATGATGCTGTATGACAACGAGCTGGGTGACCCCTCACTGGAAGTCACAGTGAAACTGACTGGCAGACACGCATGCATGCACACATGCACACACACACAACACAACAAGCACCCGAAAACACTTTCAATCCATCTATCCTTGCTGATTTGCTCCCTCGTCACCAGTGAACCCAAGTAATGTAAATACACATAATGCCATTGTTCAACCAAAAGTGCCCAGCAGAGTTGATAAGAGACTTGTATCTTTAAAGCTGGAATGGCTCAGTAAATGAGTCATTAGCCTGTGCATGGTGGGCAACAGCATGACAAGACTGGTGATTTTCCTCAATGAGTCTGTGTGACAGAGAAAGAGGAGAAAATATTGATTCTGGCTGTGCTTCTAAAAAGAATTTAACAACTCCTGCTGTGTAGTGGGAAAGGTTAAATTGTTTTAAATCGGTGACGGAAAAGCTGCATTTGCATTGTCAGATCAGTGACTTGAGATGCATTTGCAAGGTACCTGGTTTATGTATATGTATGTGTATGTGTGTGTGTTTGTGTGTGCGTGTGTTTGTGTATGACAGGCTGATAATGGACTAACATCAGGAGACGTTAACAGGTTTGGGCTTAAAAGCACATTTGCCATTCCCCGTCCCACCCAGGCCAATGTTTTGCCTCCTGTGGGACAGAGCACTTGGAATGTTATTTTTAGGTCGGGAAAAGCTCATCTGCCATTCCCTAGGTGAGAGGCCCGGCCCATCTGATCCCATCAAGCAGCGTGTGCTCATCCCCATACCTCAGCCCGGCTGTCTAATGCCTGCACACTCTCCCCGCCTGTCTATCCGTACATGTGGGTCTGTCTATCTGTCTGTCTCTCTATCATTTTGTGTGTCTCGGGCTCTCTTGCTCACTCTGTGTTATTCTTACTCTGTATTTCTTACCTGTGTTGCTCCTTCTCATTCTATATCCGACTCATTTTCTTTCTCATCCCCCTTGTCATTATTAGGAAGGGGGAAAAATAAAATAAAATTCAAAGGTCTTCCTCCCCTCTGTTTGGTTCACAAAATATGAATATGATGCATAAAGAAAAATGCAAGGGTTTGTTTATGCATTCCTGTGCCAGGAGATCAGAAGTTGATTCACTGCTTGTCTAATTTGATTAACACGCACGCACGCGCGCGCGCGCACGCACGCACACACCCTCTTCCAAATATACACTACCGAGCTTGTTAGAAATGGCCGCCCTGTGTGACTCCTCCGTAGCAGAATGGTTAGAGTGTACGCGACATGGTCACGTGGTCGCGGCCGTCGCCGGTTCGAACCCGCATGTATTTCTCCCTCCCCTTTCCTTTCTGCCTCCACTATCACTATCCAGTAAAAGTATAAAAGAAATCTCTGATCCGGATGGTCCCGCCCACTATCTATCCCACAAGTTTAACCAGAAAGACGAATTTCTGCCGTCTCAGCTACTTCCCAATTCAACTCATTGTCAAAGGCTATGGTTGTTTTTGTGCAACAAAAAGTCCCTCCTTGCTATTGTTCAAAATGAGCTCATCAAATGTATTGCAGCTGGAGATTGATGCTCATCACATCAAGTCTGTTAAAACAACGATTTCTCTTTTTTTTCTTCATGTGACCCATACATGATAGTAATGGTTATCTTCACTGTTATCATAGCTGCTTTATCATCGGATTTGTGCGTTATAGTTTGTTTGAAAGGAATATTTTCCCCAGAGCTTACCATCTTTTGTTTTATAAATGAACGGCCGATAACGACTGCAAAATAATTAACGAAAAAAAATAGATCGATGATTCAGTTTAAATTCTGTTAAGTGATTGAATCCATCTCAATTTGAAATCATTATGGGGCTGTGACGACTGCTCGGTGGGGGCGGCCGGAGACGCTTTAGGACCCTGTGATAGGTGTAAACCAGGATATCCCCCCTCGCCACCGGAGAGACACAAGCGCGCATGCGCGCAGCGTACTATCCGCGGCACAGCGAGCAGGGTGAGAATGAGATTCAGCAAAACAAGCGTCAGCGCGGTACCTGCTTAAAGGAGCCGTGAACGGTGTGAAAGTAGCCACCGAAGTCACCGGATACGCAGAGGAAGAGTCCGGTCGCTGCGTTTGGGAAAACAAACAATTCAAAGTTAGTTTTTTTTTCTTTTTGCTTTCGTTTTTTTCTTCTTCTAAGAACTGGAGTCGGAGTTAATAAGCGGCCGTCACGGACCCGAGTTGGACTTGTGGCAGATTTAAGATGACCTCGATAAGCAAGGATTAAAACCGTGGATATGATGCGAAGATGAAAGAGAAGAAAAATAAACAATAGCCGCAGATGAGAGCCAGCTGGTAATGGGGGCACTTCTGAAAGTCGTCCGCCGGACAGGAATGGCTTGATACCTCGCCGCAGAGTGGAGGAAGAATAGCGTTGCGCTCGCAGTGCATATAGACGCGTGCACTCATGTTTCTGTGGGAGAGAAGGAAAGTTTGCTGCGCTTGATTCACCGATTTGTACACTTTGTGAAACGCAACACTGCCCGCTTCTTCTACCGGTCGGCGAAACCCACCTCGGTCTAGGTGCTGCGCGTCTCTTACAATGTCTAAACCGGTGCTGAAGAAAAACCACTGGACGTCTAAAGTTAACGTTTGCGCCGTCTGCAAAGACGCTCACGGTGGTTTGAACGTGCCGCTGCTCGGCGGCGCGGAGAGCGGACAGTTCGCCTACGTCGGACAGGTTAACGAGGACGGCGTGGTTTACAAGACGGGGAAATTAACCGAGGGGGACTTGCTGTTAGAGGTGGAGAACCTTTCCATATCTGGATTGCCCCTGTATGACGTGCAGACGGTGATAAGGAATTGCAGAGGTCCCGTAAGACTGAAAACTGTCAGACAAGGTAAGCAAGTGGCAGCGGGGCGCCCCGCTGCGAGCGCTGGAGTAACGCGGGGTTGACATGGATCATTTATCATATTGTTTACAATTGTTGGCACGTTGTTCACAAGGCGTCTTTGCCTCCCCCCCCCCACACCATGAAACCTCTGTCATGGCTCATGATGTTTCCACGTTTTGTTGGTTCAATGGAATATTTTGGTGTTGGTTTTACGAATCAAATATGTCTGACATGCTTTTGGGACGAGGCTAAAACGTGTGGACGACCACGATATCACCCGGTCACATTAATAACAAACGACACATCCAGGTTTCGTCACAACACTAACAGATACCACGCTGCCTTCTATTAAACATGCAGCCGTTTCCAAGCGAGATTTCTACTGCGTAAAGTTACAAGTTCATGGCACAGCCCCCCCCCCCGTTTTTGTGTTGCACTATCCAGCAGAGCCACACATTGTCTCCCTCCCTACACAGGCCAGCCAGACGACATAGTTTTCCAGCTGATAACGCGGGGGGTTTGAGCATCTGGCCAGTGTGGCAGGTTTGGCCAGTTCGTGGCCAACTCGACTCAGCACGGCTTTGCATTCTGACACTGAGTTACTGTGACAGGCTCCCAGTATGGCAAACCAACTGCTGGGGGATGCTCAGAGCCAGCCAAAGCCGCTGCAACTTCGTTGTGGTTTACGTGACAAAAGAGCCAACAACTCTCCCAAGGACAATTTTGCATATTTATGACCCTATGAGCGCTAGTGGTGATACTGGCTCGTGTGTCATTTAGCCCCATTTGCCTTGAATGAATAGGAGGGATCATAGTGTTTTAAGTGTAAACGTCATGGCGTTGTTGGATTGGTTATTTTGCATAGCTTTTTTACACAGACTGGTGCTTGAACTACTGTGTTAGTTACATGGTTTAAACACAAATTGAACAAGTCATCCACAAAGTTGGGATAACAGCCGCATTGCATGAAAATGGGCAAACAGGATTGTGACTTGTAAAAGCTTATTGCAGTGAATATATATATATACATATATATATGTGTATATATTTTGTTGTTGAGACAATCAGCTATCCGAGGGCTCCCAGCAATCTACTGGGCTTCCAGGTGTTGTCTAGGCATGCTGGTTGTCACTGCTAAATCACGTCACATGATCACATTTCATTTCCAGATTTTAATTATTCACGATATCGGGGAATTTCCTTCCCTCATCGGCCTTAATTGGGAAAATATGCTTAGCAATTAGGGCCATCTGTAAAATCTAAATGACCTGATTTTACCCTGTACTTCTGGTGTTTTCAAAGTTTTATTCATGCAATATATATTTTGTTTTTGCCATACTGTAGTAGCAGCTCTTATATCCTATGTATTCCATATACTTTATATTGGTGACCACTAATGGCAACAGTAATTTGTGGAAAATTGTAATGTGTGAAGGTTTCAACACTCCTGCGTAAAACCACACACACACAAGCGCACACAGTTTCAGTCATTCTCTCACTCTCTGTCTCTCTCTCTGTCTCTGTCTCTGTCTCTCTCTCACACACACACACACACAGTTTCTCTCTCTCTCTCTCTCTCTCTCTCTCTCTCTCTCTCTCTCTCTCTCTCTCTCTCTCTCTCTCTCTCACACTTTCTCTCTCACACAGTTTCTCTCTCTGTCTCTCTCACAGTTTCTCTCACAGTTTCTCTGTCTCTCTTTCTCTCTCTCAGTTTCTCTCTCTTACAGTTTCTCGTCTCTCTCTCTCTCTCTCCCACAGTTTCTCTCTCTCTCAGTTTCTCTCTCACAGTTTCTCTGTCTCTCTTTCTCTCTCTCAGTTTCTCTCTCTTACAGTTTCTCGTCTCTCTCTCTCTCTCTCCCACAGTTTCTCTCTCTCTCAGTTTCTCTCACAGTTTCTCTGTCTCTCTCTCTGTTTCTCTCTCTCACAGTTTCTCTTTCTCTCTCACTGTTTTTCCTTTTTTCTCTCTCTCACACAGTTTCTCTCTCTCTCTCTCTCTCTCTCTCTCTCTCTCTGTTTCTCTCTCTCACAGTTTCTCTTTCTCTCTCACTGTTTTTCTTTTTCTCTCTCTCTCACACACAGGCATTTTATAGTTTGAGTGCTGACCAGATAAGAGGCTGTGACTGATACTGCTGCTGCAATTATAATGTTGGTTGAGGGTTTGATTGAGTGTTGTGTGAAAGGAAGAGCAAGAGATGCACACCACCTCAGCACTGCCAGTGAACACGTGCAGCTCTATGGCCACTTTTTGTTTGTGTCAATCCAGGCAGAAGCTGTGGGAAAACCAGTAACTGAATTATGTAATTAAGTCAAACACACTTTTATCCCCTTGCCTTGTTCGACCAATAGCTACCGAGCCTCACACAGAATGTCAACCTTACGCTCTTTTGCCAGTCTTAGTTTAGACCAGTAACTCGATTTCAAATTCTTGCAGAGGGGGAAGTGCTCCCATAGGCAACTTTTATTACCCTTTATCATCTTTTGTCAACAGTTTTGTTAATAAAGATAAGCTGCAAAGCATCTGGGTATTTAGAAAAGGGCCATATACGTCAGACGTGTTATTGATCATATGAAAAAAGAATAGCATGTAGTGTTTTGCAATAATATGTTGTTCTCACGAATCATGTGCTCATATTATGATAAAACTTGTCAATCGGTTAATCCCATGAACTCCTCCGTGGATAATCTTCCTAAGAAGATGACCTACTGCTCCACATTATGTTAAGTGATCACTGGGTTACACACACACACACACACACACACACACACACACACACACACACACACACACACACACACACAGTGGCAAGCAAGGTTTTGGAATGAGAGACAAGTGTAACTGCTTGTCACAGGCTCCCTAATGTGTGTACACACATATAGAGCGTGTTATCTAGTTTGGGGATTTTTGTCGTAGGACCTGCGTGCGTGCATGCGTGCATATGTGAAGAGGAGTTCACAGGTCAGCACGTCCGCAGGAGTCACGTAGTCGTGATTTTTTTTTACCTCGGTCACATACATTTGTTGTTGGTGGCTGACTTCCTTCCTGCCCACACACAACAGATGCCGAAACCTTATCAGATCCACCCGTTCAACTCCGTCTTCCTTAACTAATCCCTCCCAAACTGTGTGGGGTCGACAACATTTTGGGAACAGTTAATATACTATGCGTGTACTTTATATGGGTTAGGCAACCCTATCCAGTTCCTCCATCTTGCTGGGATTATACACTATGATGATAGGAGGGAGAGATTTGTGTTTAGTGGGTAGAGGGGCCATTATTAAAGAGGGAAAGCCTCTAGCACTGACGGATGAAGGGGAGAGAAATTGACTCTGCTCTCTGCACTCTGGAGCTTCTGAATTGTGTCTAAATTGGGCTGTTTAGGCCACTCTGCTGGCTATGGAGGCCATCTGACTTCATAATGGTGTTTACCACTCTTGAGGCGTCTTAGTAAGTATAAAGGCGTTATCATCTTTGAATATGAGGAAAGTCATAAGAGATAATTGTTTTTACCACATGGGGCACTTAGTCCTAGCTCCCCTTGCTGTACTGTCTCTCCTGCGTTTGGTGCAAATTGTCCCTATTTTCTAGATTGTTCCCTTTGCTGCACTCATATTTTGCAGTAATTGTGACCGATGCACATGCAGCTTGAATCCTGACTATTTGACCTGTTTGGACCTCTGTTTGAGGCATGTTGCTTTGAAAACCTACTTATAAAAAGTGCTTATTGTGGGCATCCGGGTGGCATGGCAGTCTACTCCGTTGCCTACCAACACGGGGATCGCCAGTTTGAATCCCCATGTTACCTCCAGCTTGGCTGGGTGTCCCTATACAGACACAATTGGCCATGTCTGCGGGTCGGAAGCCGGATGTGGGTATGTGTCCTGGTCGCTGCACTAGTGCCTCCTCTGGTTGATCGGGACACCTGTTTGGGGAGAGGGGGAACTGGGGGGAATAGCATGATCCTCCCGTGCACTACGTCCCCGTGGCGAAACTCCTCACTGTCAGGTGAAAAGAGGCGGCTGGCGACTCCACATGTATCGGAGGAGGCACGTGATAGTCTGCAGCCCTCCTCGGATTGGCAGAGAGGGTGGAGCAGCGGCTGGGACAGCTCGGAGATCAGGGTGATTAGCAAGGTACAATTGGAGAGGAAAAAGGTGTGGGGGGGTGTCTATTGTGAGATGCTGTCAAAGCTTATGCTCACTGCTAATTTGAATTAATTAATTTCAACGCTACTGTACATCTTGCTTTGTATTTTTTCCATTAGTGTATTTGCTGAATTGGTATTCTGTTATGCTTCCACTCTATAAGTAATGTGTGGATCACTGTGTGAAGGTAGAAGACAAACTGCACCCAGAATGCACTGCGACAGTGACTTGTCTTAGCCATTTGGTCACTGTGTCCATCAGTCAGTCAATCATTCTGTCAAAAAGTTCTGGAAAAAGTTTTTGGCGTTTGTCGAACTTGCAGGGAACATCTTTTTTTTTTTTTTTTTTTGAGCTGAATGATAATGTGGGGCTGGTTGGGTGAAACATACCTTCTCTGGTAGCAGAAAATGATCTCCTTTTCATATGGTGGTGCAAGTCGCTAACTGGGCCTCTCCACCACTGAATTACTGTATTAACTCTAGGCTGTGTATGTGTGTGTGTGTGTGTGTGTGGAACAGATTTTTTGGCAACCGTTACATGTTGAAGTGTTTATTTCCTTTGCCTCAGCAGGAACTCAGACAGCCCTCCTTGCTCTAGCCCCTCTTCCACCTTTGTATTCTCTGACAGCCGTGGTGCAGCTCTACTTCCTCTCATAGTCTGGCTTTAGGAAAAATCTCTGGCTTCAATTTGAAAAGAGGAGGAAGGGAGAAGCAGAGGGGAGGTTGTGTGTGTGTGTGTGTGTGTGTGTGTGTGTGTGTGTGTGTGTGGTGGTCCACATACATTCAACCTAAATAATTGGTCTGTGTTAAGGTGTGTGGTTGTGTCGTGGTCCACATACAGTCAACCTAAACAATTGGTCTGTATTACTGTGTGTGTGTGTGTGTGTGTGTGTGTGTGCGCGCACGCGCGCTGCATTGCCCGACGGAAGTTCTAGTACACACGAGGGACAAACGCTTACCAACCGAGTGGACCGTGAAAATACTGTTGTTTCGCTAATCTCACTGATAACTTGTTTGTACTCCTGCTGAAGGAGGAAACAGATGCCCCCCTGTTTGTATTTATTACACGATTGTCTTCCTCTACCTGATTAGCTCAAGTGAGGCCGGCGGCATTGACTGTAAATAGGAATCGGTCACACTTGGCACTTGTAGTTTAACACTCTGTCAAGGGGAGGGGAGATGGCTCGCTAATTCATGAAGAAGTCTTTTGTTGGCGGTGATGGGGGGGGCAATAGATATTGTTAAATGTTAAATCAGCTCTCCTTTCTTTCATCCTTAACCCTCATTCACACATGTCGCCTAACCTGTAAACCTTCCCTCACAATTTTACGCTTCGGGCACATGTGGTAATGGTTATGGAAACGTTACCAAATGACGACAGTGTGGACAAAAGCCATCAGATTGCCATATTAAGACACTCTCACAAGGGCTAAGCCGCCAATCACAAGGAACGTGTCGCACGTCTTGTCCAAGGCAGGCATTCTCCTGAAAGTAGATTCATTTGTAAACCAGTAAAAGTAAAGAGTGTATTTAAAAATGTTTGCAAAATGGGACTTACCTAGAAATCAGAGAACTTCTTTCAGTCTGTGCAGAGGATGAGCTTGTCAGCCGTGCAGCAGTTGTATGAAAAATGGAGGGTACCAAATTAATAAATGAATAGCTAAATAAAAATAACGTTTGAGTTTGAGATGCTGTAGTTCGAGATATAAAAGTCTTCTTCCGCGAGCAGGCAGTAGAGACTGTCATGTGGTGTGAACAAAGAACACAATTTATTTGGTATTTTTTATGCCTTTATTAGATAGTGATAGTGGAGGGGGACAGTCTTATCAATAGAAGCTATATGAACAGGGAAGCCCACTAGCAGTGGTATCGGAGAAATTGCTCCGACCATGTTATGCAGTATATGTTTGACAGTAGTTTCAGCGTGCTGCTGTTGTCTGTTTCCCATTATGCTTTGCAATATTTAACGAGGCTGGAATTAACTAAATGACTCGGGCATTATTTACTTCTAACCCCAAATGAGTGCAGAAGTGCATCCTGTGGCATGGAGAATTAGTCAGGGACATAAAGCAAAATCACAGGTTTGACACGCTTTAGGTTCTGCTGCTCTAAGAAATGCTGTGAAATGCCACCGAGCCAGATGAGTCGGGGAGACAACCTGTTCTCCAAGTCTGTGCATCTTCTGGGGTGTGTGGCTTTTTCCATTTAGTGTGGTGCCGTCACTCTTTCTTTTATTTGCCTTTTTATGAACAGCCGTCTTTTTGGTCTCCACTGTCCAGATCCTCATACGTAGATTTCTATGGCAACTGCCGCTTGTCCTGGGAAAAAGGTTGCCAAAGAAGTGGGCAAAGAGATCATAATGTGGTCCCAGCGGTACTTAAGGCAGCTGTGTTTCTAATGTGCCCCTGAGAACCATTCAGAGCCTGTATAGTTTCTAAGCAATGGTCCAGAAGATCTGCCAATGGCCTATTCCCTCAATGGTCAGCACTCATAACACATTGGACATTGTCATGCATACCACGTTTTACTTTCCTCATCTGTGAGGTGATGAAATTGTGTGTCCCCTTTTCTTAGTATTGAAACACAGTGGAAAATGATCCCGAGGCTTAATATCTAGCTGTCACAGTCTCAGTTCCCAAAGTATGGGTTATCCAATCCAAAGCACAGGATGATTTGACAAATCCACTAGCAAGGCCTCCTCTTATTCCCACACTGTCAGTCCGACTGTCTCATTAGCATAATCCCCTAGTCGGGAGATACCACGATGCTCAGTGTTAGTGTCATTAGCCTGCAACCCCAGTGTAGCTAAACATTTGAATCAGAGGCTGTTTATGTTAAGATGCTGAAAATCAGCGCTTTGTCTTGTCAGGTAGCCTAAGAATTTTAGCATCACCTGTTCTCGCTGGTTTGGGTAGTGGTCCATGTTGTTGTAATTTTACGAAAGGGGGTGGCGGATAGCTGTTTGTGGTGGAGAGATACGGAAATCTCACACTGCACAATCGCCTTGTAATCTTGAGCCACACATACCTGTAAATTTAAGATTTTCTCATGCCGAGCATTTTCGACACCACCTCAAGAATTCAGACAAAAATGTTTCTGATCTTATCTGATCCAGACCTACTTTAGTTTTGAGTGATAAGACTCTCGTTTTATATACTTTAATACAGAATAAATATTTGGTTTATATTCACTTCTAGTAGCAAAGTCTTTGTAAAAAAAACAAAAACAAACTTGTGATTAATTATGTCTTTTCTTTGGCTTTGAGAATGAAATCCGGTGCTCAAGGGCAGTCTAAACCAAAAAAACATCCAACATAAGAGAAGAGGTGCAAATCGCTGTCATGGCTAAACGAATCAAACTTAGATTATGACGTTTTGGTCTAATGATTCTCATCAGATAAAAGGGAGGTCATGAGACCGAAATATCCTTACTTGAATTCGATTTGCTTAGCCTTGAGAAAGACAAAAAAAAGGCATGCATGTTAGGTTTAATACTCCTGTCTGTGCCCCTGAGCAAGGCAATGGAAAGAAGAACTGGAGTTGGTCCCCGGGTGCTGCAGCTGCCCACTGCTCCTACATAATAGGATGGGTTAAATGCAGAGAACAAATGTCGTTGTACTCTTACAATGACAAAATAAAGTGGCTTTCTTCTTTCCTTCTTCTTCTTCTTCTTCAGTAATGTGCCTCTTCTCTTGCATTGGATTTTCTCTGGTTTTACAGTTTTATTTCTTGTCCTTTTATTTTGCTATGTGAGGGTGATGACGTTGTGGGACATTGGGCCTCATTCATCAATCGGTCGTACGTACAAATTTGTTCTTACACACCCATGTGATTTTTTTTAGCTCTCAACATTGTCTGACAATCGCAAGCAAAGCCTGATGATTATTTTGAATTCCTTCCCCCTAACATCTATTGTCTACCTTTTGCAATGAGCAATCACCCAGGCTTCTAAAGACATCGGTGTTGGCCAGTTGGTGTCTACATTCAAGGGTTACCCAGGTTCTATGCCGGCCTCCGAGACAAACTTCAGGGCTAAAAAATCCCTTGGGTGTGTAAGAACAAATTTGTACATAGAACAATTGCTGAATGAGGCCCAATGTGCCCACTGTCACTTCTCCCCACAGCTTATTGGTAAACAAGTTTCCATTAAGGTGTTGTTAAATTTTAAAGAAAAAAAAATGTGAATTTACACGTCAGAAAATCTGAATGGAAATGCCAAATAAAAAAAAAATCTTGCTTGAGGTCAAAAAGTTAACATATCAGTACATAGAATGTGTGATAAAAGGTTGCAGATAAGCAGACAAGACTTTTGCTTTGGCAAATAAACCATGGATACGGCTTAATTTTCTGTCTTATGTCCCTTCTGTCCAGCATTCTGGGGTTACCCTCTTGGTTTAAGTCACTCACTCCCTGTTCACTTTAGTCCTCAGTCTGAAGGAACCAAATTGACTGACTCTCAATCAAGCTCTGCTGCTACTACCTCTGTGCTTCTTCTTAAGTAAAACAATAACAAATAAACAACATCTGAGAGCATAACACATTAACTGCAACACTGAAGTGTCTTAATATCAAATATACAAGCCTGTTTGTTCCCCCTCCTCTCATTTGCCTTGCTACAGCCTCGACCGATGCATCCTGACACTCGTTAACCTCTTGGATGGAGAAATGTGATGAATATAAATATCATTCAAAAACATGTTGCCTTAAAAGACAGTGAAAACCAGTAGTGGAGGGCATCTGGGTAACGTGGCGGTTTATTCCGTTGCCTACCAACACGGGGATCGCCGGTTTGAATCCCCCTATTACTTCTGGCTTGGTCGGACATCTCTACCTACAGACACAATTGGCCGCGTCTGCGGGTGGGAAGCCGGATGTGAGTATGTGTCCTGGTCACTGCACTAGTGCCTCCTCTGGTCGGTCGGGGCACCGGTTGGGGGGGAATGGTATGATTCTCCCACGTGCTATGTCCCTCTATCGAAACTCCTCACTGTCAGGTGAAAAGAAGCGGCTTGAACTCCACATGAGTTGGAGGAGGCATGTGGTAGTCTGCAGCCCTCCTCGGATCGGCAGAGGGGGTGGAGCAGCGACTGGGACAGCTCGGAAGAGTGGGGTAATTGGCCGGATACAACTGGGGAGAAAAAAGGAGAAAAAAATCCCCCCCCGCCCCTCAAAAAAAAGTAGTGGAATCATAGTTATTCATGCTTTTCTGTTCTACTGCCAAAATATGGAACAAGCAGTAATTGTAAAAAAGTACAAATGCTTCATGCTTCTATCTCATTTATAGAGTATCAAATGTGCTTGTTCTTCCTTTCCCCCTTACCTCTGCTGCAGCCTCTTCGGTATCATTACTCTGGCCTGGGCTATCCTTTGGGGGATAGGGGGGGGTGCAATCATTTTATATCCAAGCAAGGAAAAATGGGTTCTCTACATCACTGCTGTGTTTTGGCCCGTTATGAAAGCACAGTGATAAGCCCTTTTCTGATTTGGATGGAATCTATATTTTGTGATGAAATGGAACGCTTCCATTTCAAAAATTATATCTTGTGGATTAGGCCAATATTTTATATTCCAGGAGACAAATGTACCTTTACAAACTCGAAGCTGCTTATGTTGTTTTTTTTTTGTTTTTTTGTTATTAAAAACCCTCAAGGGCTTTCTGCTGTTTGCATTTGATCATTATATCATTTGCAATGTTATTTTGCCACGTCATGCAAAATCAATGTTGTGTCCAATGCATCAAATCAATAAAAAGCATATCTAAAGATTTCTCATAAAAAGCACCCCAGTGATTGGCAGATGCACACAATTATCCCCCTCATGTTTTCAGGTTTACTGGAATGGGGAAAAAACGTAGTGCATAGCCATATGTTTTGTTAAATTTCCAAAGCTTTTGTCAAATTTTTGTTTTCGGGAGGGGGGGGGTCGCATCTGTGTATATCTCCACTTAATTCTATCCCATGGGGTTTAGGCCATTTCAGCAGTTATCCAACCAACAATTCTCCAGTAATAGGCAGTGCCTACAAAATGTTCATTGCAAATTTTGTGATGAATGTGTTGTAGTTTTGAGATGAAGTATTCTGTCTGGGAAGAAGGCCGAGACCCATGCCCAGATATTCTTTTGCAGTCACATCAAAGTTAGCTAAAGCTACATAGTCACTCTGTCATCCTGCATTTAGCACACCCCAGAGTCTTTATAGTGCTTCAGTGTAGGCAGCTCTGTTCCTTGTCCTGTGTTAAGTCAAGTGTCGGATCATATGCATGCCCAGAGATGAAGAGCTCTGTGTATGCCTGTGTGTGTTTGCCACACGGGCTGATGTGGCCAAGTTTTCTGTCAGTTCTGCTGCTGCTAAACTCAGATGAGATGTAGTTTTGCCTCCAGCAGACACAAAAAAAGCAGCACGCGAAATGGTGGGAGTGGAAGAGGCTGACGGAATTATAAGGGCAGCAAAAACAAGGCTCAGTCGCATGGAAATGTGCCATGGAAAAATGTATCATTCTGTACATCTTCTAAATGCCAAAGTTGTGCCTGCCATAATAGTAACCTAGAATAGTGATGGGGTATGCATAGCATCATCTCATATTTGTGGAATGTCTTCAAAACCGTGGTTCTTAATCTGATTCTCAGGGACCCTCTATTCTGCTGCTTTTGTTCTGTCAGGTAGATAATTACATTCACCTCTTTGCTACGTCTGAAAGCTCAGGATGTTCCTTGATAAGTGTACTTGGCTGTAACTCATCTCCTGTGAACTCAAAAGAGCGTTTGAAGTGTTCTCGGCTAAACTTGGTGAACTTGAGTTTTGGGACAGTACTTGGGCTGCATCAGAAAATGTTTTATGTGTTCTTGATCCATCCACTTGCGTGGCTTAATGGCTTGGCAGACTTGTGATACAGAGATCCCAGTCAAAGAAAGTTTAATCAGATCATCTAGACACAACATTTATTAACCTCTTCTGTCAGACTGAAGAGATCACTTAGATGAGTGATGAAACTTTTCCATCAATAAACGTGTCCAGATGAACTGATTCAGCTTTCTTTGATTTTCTTGCCTGGATTACTGAACATGCATAAAGATAAAGATCCCAGCATTCCTCAAGTTATGACACTTTTTGTATCCGGCCAATTACCCCACCCTTCCGAGCCATCCCAGTCTCTGCTCCACCCCCTCTGCTGATCTGGAGAGCCCTGCAGACTACCACATGCCTCTTCCAATGCATGTGGAGTTGCCAGCCTCTTCTTTTCACCTGCCAGTGAGGAGTTTTACCAGGGGGGCGCTAGTGCAGCAACAAGGACACATAGTCACATCCGGCTTCCCACCCACAGACATGGCCAATTGTGTCTGTAGGGATGCCCAAACAAGCCCGAGGTAACATGGGGATTTGAACCGGTGATCCCCATGTTGGTAGGCAACGGAATAGACTGCTACACTACCTGGATGGCCCCAAATTTGCTTTTTGAAAAATCTGTAGCAAGACATCAACAGCGTAGATTTCAAATATTTCCATTTTTGGAAAAGCAATAGCAATTTAAAAATGTGCTCCGATTTGTTTCGGAGCTAAGAAGCCCTGCTAGCTAGGGGTATTGGACAATACTAACACGTATCTCTAACCTCAAATTGTAAGCTGAGAGTTGCATTTGCTCACTATCTTGAGAATTTGTGCTCCCAAGTTCAACTTACCAAGTATGGACTCCTGAAGAACCTGAGTTTGTACTTCAGTACTGAGAAACACTCCCACTGTTTAGATAGCCCTGTGATGGACTGGCAGCCTGTCCAGGGTGTCTCCCCGCCTGCCACCCAATGACTGCTGGGATAGGCTCCAACATACCATGACCCTAATTGGGATAAGCGGCTTGGATAATGGATGGATGGACATTTGGATAGCGTGAATACCTGACAGGTGAATGTGAAGATCTACCTGGCACAATAGAAAACCAGCTGTATTGGTGATCGCCTGAGGACCCGGCTTGAAAAACACTTCCTTAAAAGCATATTTTGCCACCTGAGATGTTAGAGAGTCTAAACTGAAGATAAATAAATGCTTGACATTGTGGTTAGTTCACCTGTTGTCATTATATTCATTATAATAATGTTGACATTATATTCATTCATTCATTATTCATTATCAGCCGCTTCTCCAGGGTCAGGTCACGGTGGCAGCAAGCTTAGGCTTCTTCAGTCTTATATTCCTCTTCTTTTTTTTTCTTTTTTTTTTTTTGCAGTTTCATCTATAAGATACATCTCCAAGATCCCTCTATAGACCCGGATCAACCATTTTCCTTGTATTCTGCTCTTTAACTTTTTAATTCTAATTTCGTTGAAGCCCTGGTGTCTGATTACACCAACCTCATAAGTATAAAGTTCATTGGATGCTTACACACACACACACACACACACAACACAATGAGGGGGTGTTTTTGTCTTTCGGTTTTGAGAGCAGTTTAGCCCCGGTTAAGAGGAAGTAGACATGAGTCGATTGTCCACTGCAGTGAGCAAATAACACACACACACACACACACACACACACACACACACACACACATTTATTCACATGCACACACCTCTGCGGCCTCCTACACTGAGATCATGTGACACATAACAGTACATCCCTTAGCAAGGCTCCCCCATTCCTCTCCTCTCCTTCATCTTTACTCACCTTTTATATCCTCTCCATTTCTTTAAGCCCCCCCCCCCCCCGCTTCTCAAGTGCACCAGTGAAGAACATCTTCCATCAGGTCACTTCATTGTATTTGTGGATGATAGCATGTGAAAGAGCATTGACAGCAGCTTCATGTGGGTGGCAGTCACTGTGAAGGGTAAGTGTGGGGGCATTGGAGGAACAAAAATAGAACCAGATACAAATAAGTGAAGACATTGGACGAACATGTGTTTGTGTTTATGCGGAGGAAATTTGTTTCTCTCAGACAACCCCAATGTTGGCAGTGGTCTTTCAGGAAGTGTTTCACTAATTGATGTGCTCATAGCTAATCAGGCGCTCTTGCTCTCACTCTGAGGCTGTTTGATATTTATTCCTTGCACACATGTAATTTATCAAGATTCAATAATTTTATTGCCACATCAACTTTACAGTTGACTTGGAATTTGTTTCGATGTGCGCAAAGATAACAGTAAACATATAACCACACAATACATACAAGGAGTGTCCACAAAACCATACTGTTACAATGATATTACAATAATTCAGTAATATAATTGTAACAGTATGTTTTGATATTGAATTTGATATTGTTTCAGGTGCCAATTGTCACTACAAATTACATCAAAAGAAAATCAAAGAAGGTTGAATCAGTTCATCTGGATACAACATTTATTGACACATATGTTTCATCACTCATCTAAGTGACCTCTTCGGTCTAAACTGACTGCAGGTATCTCCAGTTTGGACTGAAGAGGTCACTTAGATGAGTGATGAAACGTTTCTCTCAATAAACATTGTATCCAGATGAACTGATTCAACCTTTTTTTGCTTTTCTTACCTAGATTATTGAGCATGCATAAGGACATCAAAAGAAACATGTTTGTGAAAGGTGTGCTTGTATATTAAATGGTGTCTTTATGTGTTTGCACCATGCATAGAATTTGTGCATCGTGCTTTTACAGTTCAAGACTTGCCGACTTCAAAATATGGAAAAATAGGCTTGTGTTGTGTGATTAAGACCAGTGGTGGACCAGCTTTGATTGAGAAAACATGCATTTCCTGCTGTTAACTGGAGACATTCTGCGGGCCAGTTGGCTTAGGTAATTCTGTTGTGATGGCAGGCTATGGCTGTTTCATCAGCTTCACAGCTGGGCTTCCCGGCGGATGGATTCCCAGTAATAACTGGTTAGCAGCTAAGTGACAAGTAGTGTGGTGTACAACAGCACTACCATGTATGTGTATATTAATGAGGGGCAGGAGCCTCCCAGTGCAATATAATAAAGATTATTAAGGTGCCACTTTGACATGTGTTGTGACTCTTTAGGTATTTTTGATTGTGTCAGATTGAGATTCGATATAGAAATCTATAAAATGCCACTGACTTATGACTTATATTTTTAGGAAAATTTCTTATTTTAAGACATCATTGCTTCATGCACTTACCTGTTGAAATGTTGATTTTTGACTGTGTCCTGTTAAACCAACATGACCAGTCACTATTGTTTATCCCCGCGGCTATGAAAATGGTCTTGGAAAGAAATGTATACAAGGTTGAGACTTGTGTGGCATTATTCATTAATAGAGCTTTAAAGGGCGTCCAGGTAGCGTAGCGGTCTATTCCATTACCTACCAACATGGGGCTCTCCGGTTTGAATCGCCGTGTTACCTCCGGCTTGGTCGGGCATCCCTACAGGCACAATTGGCCGTGTCTGCAGGTGGGAAGCCAGATGTGGGTATGTGTCCTGGTCGCTGCACTAGCGCCTCCTCTGGTCCGTTGGGGTGCCTGTTCGGGGTGGAGGGGGAACTGGGGGGGAATAGTGTGATCCCTCCACGCGTTACGTTTCCCTGGTGAAACTCCTCACTGTCAGGTGAAAAGAAGTGGCTGGCGACTCCACGTGTATCAGAGGAAGCATGTGGTAGTCTGCAGCCTTTCCCAGATCGGCAGAGGAGGTGGAGCAATGACCGGGATGGCTCGGAGGAGTGGGGTAATTGGCCGGGTACAATTGGGGAGAAAAGGGGGGGGGATAGAGCTTTACAGTGTTTGGAAATAGCACCTTCCAGAAGAAGAGTCACAGTTGCAGAATCACATGAAATATGTTTTTAGCCATGTAACCGTGTCTCAGTCCCATTTCAGCCCATCATTTTAGATGCTGTTTTGCAGTGGTAGTGGGTGCTCATAAACGAAGGAACAATGGAAGAGCAAGTGAGCTTATTCAGGTACACCGTTTTTGGTTTCACCCACTTGCGCATGTTTATAGGGGGGGAAAAAAGGAAGTTTTGAATGCGTTTCAGCCTGGCACTGTGGCCATTTTAATTTTTTTGATTTGAACATGATAGAAAAATAACCCAGCTATTTCATGCCTCTATTTGGAGACAAAGAATATTGATTCTTGAGTCATGGCGATATGAAAAATGTCATGTAAAGAAATTGCGACTCATAACTGAATCAATTTTTTTTCTCCCATCCCTAATATTAATGTCCTGAATGATATCATGCAGGGAGTGTGCGTGGGCTGTACTTATGTATTCTCTACCCTAGCTTTTGCGAGTGTAACTTAAATTAAATTATGTAAATATTGATTTCTTTTTTCCGTTTGACATATTTTAAACAAAGAATAGGTGTATTGTCTGTTATATTTTGTTTTTATCTCTAGTCCCAGAGGCCAATTACTAACTTAAGGGAAAGTTTCGCAGATTGTGCAATCACTATTGATGAGCAATGTAGTTGACTGAAGCAATTAAATCTTCATTGTGTATTATATTGATGGGGAAATCGGTGTTTTCCCTGCCCGCAGTCGTGATCAAAAGCACAATAGTTAACACAAATTCCTTACCTTTGTAGAAAAGATTTGAAAAAAATCTTCTCGTTTTCAATTTTTTTGGTGTTTTTCATCTTGCTTTTGTTTTTTGCAATCTCAAAATTTGCAAAAAGGTAAATTGAAAATATAGCCACAGCTAACTACTAATTTTTGCTTGGTGTTTTTTGGCATGTGATGTAATAATTATAATATATTATTGTTAATTATTATTTTTATTAATAATATTCTTAATATTACATTATTATAATAATGTAATAACTCTGATGAGGGTCAGCACCTCCAAGTCTGAGGCTAAGGTTCTCTACCGGGAAATGGTGGCTTGCTCCCTCCGGGTTGGGGATGAGTCTTTTTCCTCAAGTGAAGGAGTTCAAGTATCTCAGGGTCTTGTTCACGAGTAAGGGTAGGATGGTTCGGGAGATTGACAGGTGAATTGGTGCAGCATCAGCAGTAATGCGGACGTTGTGCCAGACTGTTGTGGTGAAGAAGGAGCTCAGCCAGAAGGAAAAGCTCTCAATTTACCAGTCAATCTTCGTTCCAACCCTCACCTATGGTCGTGAGCTTTGGGTAGCGACCGAAAGGGTGAGATTGTGGATACAAGCGGCTGAAATGAGTTTCTTCCGTAGGGTGTCTGGGCTCAGCCTTAGAGATAGGGTGAGGAGCTCAGACATCTGGAGGTAGCTCGGAGTAGAGCCGCTGCTCCTTTGCGTCGAAAGGAGCCAGTTGAGGTGGTTAGGGCATCTGATTAGGATGCCTCCTGGGTGCCTTCCTTTGGAGGTTTTCCAGGCACGTCCAACTGGGAGGAGATCCCAGGGTAGACCCAAAACTCGCTGGAGGGACTACATGTCCAATCTGGCCTGGGAATGCCTTGGGGTCCTCCAGAAGGAACTGGAGGGCGTTGCTGGGGAGAGGGACGCCTGGAGTGCCCTACTAAGCTTGCTGCCACCGCGACCCGACCCCGGAGAAGCGTTTGATGATGAGATGAGATAATGCAATAATAAAAATAATTGCAGTCATTTTCTTTTCAAGTCACTCTGGTCCAATGCAAGTCCACTGCAAATATCTCCCCTTTTTTCTGATTTCCATTACTCTTCCCCGCCACTGTGGCATTCTGGTTCCTCTCCCTTACTCCCACTCTTTCCCTTTCATTCTGTCTTTCCATATGTTACAACCAACTAACCAGATAGTATACATAGATATAATTTTTACCATTAACAATCTGTTGACTCTTGGAGACAAACTGATATAGCCTTCTCATTGGCTTGTTCTGACTTTTTCGGGCCACCTGTCCAGTCAGCATCTGCACTCGTTTGGGAAGCGGACTCATCAGTATCCCAGTTTTGTTGATAATACAATTTCTAATGACCGCTAAGCAATGTATTCATTGACTGTTGTTGCTCTTCAAGGAGGGAATTGTGACCTGAGGCTCACCGCACATTGCGTGCTGTTGATGCCATTCTCAACCCTTTCATGTGGGTTTGTGATCATAGCTGTGTTGGGTCAAAAGAGGCTGAAACTATGTGGGCTGGGTCTGTAATTCCATTTGTCACTTGGTAATACACCAGACCAGCGGCTCACACACACACACACACACACACACACACACACACACACACACACACACACACACACACAGCCGACAGCAGGTTAAAGGTTAAAGACACATGTCTTCAGGATAAATGCACTATCTTAATGCATGGAGAAATTTCTTCATAACATTGCATGTAGAGGTATTGTTATACACACATGTGCTCATGTAACCCTCTACACACACACACGTAAGTCAATGTTGGCTGGTGTTAGCCTGCACCCTGTACAGCTCAGGAATGCTCTGTTTACATAGCTGGGGTTTAGAGCGGGCCAGACCAGATGGGAGTGTTTGTCTCTCTCAGGTGTCTGTTCTGTGTCACCGGCAAAGTTATTATGGGTCCCAGTACGGCTCACACCCCAGCAAATGTGAGGCCAGTCTTTTGCACCTCGTCAACGTTTTCCTCTCTCCTCGTTTTTTTTTTTTTTTTTTACAAGCAGACGTTATGGCATACCGACTCCACCTAACTTCAGCGGACTCGTTTAAATGTACTTTAAAATTACTGTCAGTTGTTTAGTACCGACGCTAAAGTCTGGTGGAAAGATTACATTCAGCTCTTTTCGGGGGGAAGAAAAGGTTTTATATTGAGTTTGTTTTTACTCGGCCTGCTTTTAGTTTCTCAGTAATGGACCCGTTGTGATGAATATACACTCTCATCAGATGCATTTCAAACTTTACAGTCTCACGTTTGCCTACTTATCTTCATTTGTCAGCGGTGCAGATAAGACGGTTCTGGCTTGTGTGAGAGAAACCTGCATTCTGGCAGGAAGCCCGAGTCAGGCTTTGGGCTGTGAATGAGGGTGGACTGATGGTCAGACAGGATTCATCTTCTACTTTGGAATTGGATGTTCCTGGCCAAGTGCATCATTGTGCAAACAATGTGCAACCTCTTTTTTTTTTATTCTCTCTCTCTCTCTCTCTTACATGACGGTTCCTATACTAGTGATATAGTGGTGTATCACATCAATCTGTTTAACACACGGAGAATCATCTATCTTGCTAAAGACTCATCGACACAAACAGGTGGAAGATTGCCAGCCAACCCGGATGTGCCACCATGTCCTCAAGCCAGAGCGCATAAATTAGACAAGGAATCTAATTTCCCTATGGGGCTCTTAGTCCCCAAGTGCATACAGGCACACTCTTTTTTTCTTTTTTTTCTTTTTTTTCTTCTTCGGTGACACTTGATTTCTATTCCTCTTGATTTAAATGGGCTGATAAGGGGACACTTTGAACTGGATTCTGGCCTAGTTTCATGCTGAGTCACTGTGGACAAACACACCCCTTCTGCCGTGCTGACTTTGCTGTGGACAGTCCAGCCCTGTTTGGTGGAGTTGGGTCCTAACATTTGGAGATGGTTTATTGGGGAGGGGAGATTTGTTAAAGAGGCCAATTGAGGTTCTTTTTTCAAACTAATGCCAGATAAGACGCACTTTTGCAAACTGATGCAAGACACATTTGTATGATCAGGTTTGGTGTGACACACACACACACACACACACACACACACACACACACACACACACACTCTGCCTTTAAGGACAATGTTATCACAGTAAAACAGCTGGAACACTTGTATGAGTTTGATAAGGCGAGTAAATTTCAGTGTACTAAGCTATGCCTTTAAGTCCCTTCTATAAGAACTTGTCATTCTTTCATCCCTATTTCACATTCTCTTTCTTTTTCAATTGTTCTCCTTCTGATTTCTATGTGTGTCTCACTTCCTTAGTCCATTATGTCTTCCCCGGCATCTCTTTGTTCAGGCTGACATTTAGAGGGACTCTGACGTTTCACTCTGTCCTGCCCTGTATTGCAAAGGGAGGAGACACTAGCAGTTCACCAGATTTCAGAACAGGCCTGGTTTGTCAAGTATACCGCGTCATGTTGCAGTGAGATGTTGGGTAGGGATGCCCCCATTGTTAAAACACAGGGGCCAGTTAGAAAGGTGGGGAGTGAGCGATTGTCAGCCTGAATGACATTATATCTCTTCATCATAGTGTGATTGTTGAATATCAAATATCAGTCTTGTCCGGTTCACGTGGGCCACATTCGATGACATCGTGCTGATTTAATCTCATACAAATCTGCCATGAATGTTGATCGTGCAATAAAGATCCCAGAAGAAATTATCCACCGTATTTTAGTCAAGACAGAGTTTCTTTGGTAAAGAGTAACTAGGGATGCACTGATTATCACTTTTTCAATGCTGATACAGATTCTGAGTATGAATCTTTATTGACCGAGCGCCGATCCAATCCATTAAGGTTTCCATGTGCCAGTAATACAGTACATCTAAATCACAACATTTTTCTTTTATTAATGGCACTTGGGACTTTTTGTGTCAGATTTTAGTATTGGGTAAAATCTCTGATACCATTACTCCATTTTAACCTGGTATCAGCCTGATGTTTGATACCAGTTTTGGTATTGGTGCATCCCCAATACTAACCTCATACAATCCGTATCCTTGAAAAGCTGTTTTTTTATTTTGTTGCATAGCGAACGTGTTTTTGTTTTCCTTTTTAGATGTGAAATTTCAAGCTGTCTCCTAGCATTAAATCCTGACATTGGTAACACTTAAGTATGGGGAACGTAGTCACCATTAATTAGGTGCTTATTAGCATGCAAATTAGCAACATATTGGCTCTTAATTGGTCATTATTACGTACTCATTAATGCCTCATTCTGCATGGCCTTATTATACAACCAGTAAGCCATTAACTATGAGTTTTCCCTCTATAACCTCAGAATTATTTCTTATTAGTAGTACCATCTCAATATGCTTTGCTTAGTATGGACTTTATAAGGTGGTAGTACCACAAGAAGAGTTATTCTCCCTTACTAACACATAATGAATATGGTCTGTTCTTGCATAACAAAACACAAAACTTCAAGTGTTAATAGTGTTAAATTACTGTAAATTAAGTTGTTGTTACTTAGAATATGTTCCCCATACTAAAGTGACATCTTGATCATTACTAATTCACTAGTAATTAAGTTTTTTTTATGTTCCCCATACTAAAGTGTTACCCTGACATTAAACAACTCGATCCTGCACACTAGCAAATTTTGCACTGTGCACAGTGCAAATATACTTGATTAAAGTAGCCTGGGAACCAGACGAATCTGCAAGCTCATGTCTTATTTGCTCTGGCAGATACGTCTGGCCCCCCTCCTATTCAGACCGATTTCCAGCCAGCCTGGCCCACATCGAGCCAATCACAACCGTTTATCTAATATGGGACGGGTTTGATACGATGGCTGTAAAGCGGAGCGCCATTGATGCATTTTTGTAAACAACCAAGATGGCTACTGCTTATGTGGCATGGTCTGTTGAAATTGCTGTCGCGACAGTATTAAATGAACTGGATGGTATATTTTCTCTAAATGAAGAACAAACAACTGCATCTAAAGCCTTTGTTTATAAGAAATATGTGTCTGCCGTACTTCCGACAGGATTTGGTAAAAGTTTAAGCATACGTCACGTTTCGTTGCTCTGATTGGCTGTAGGTCTATCCAATCGCATCCAGAGGCATTTTGGACTCCACCCATTGATAACGCCCCTTGGAAATCGAAAATGAACCAAGAGTTTCCCAGGCTATGATGAAAGGGGGATTAGGGGATAATTCATTCACTGTGTTTACATGTAAATTAAAAATATGAATTTAATCGGATTATGGATTATTATTAACTGTTTTTTTTGTTTTTTGTTGCATGTATACACCTTAATGGGGCTTCTTTCTGAGAATTGGTGCATGCATGCACCAAAAAGGTAGGGATTCCCCTGGAATTCCCTTTACCAGCTTCTGATCCGGAAACGACAAAGGACAACATTTCGGGTGGCAGTAAACAGCCACATTTCTGAAGGGAGATTCAAACAATAAACGTTCATACACAATAAAATGAAGGAGTTTCATGTCCTGTAGATTTTTGATGAGGGAAAAAAAAACAGATTTGGAGACGTTTTCCAAAAAGTGTTGAACACAGCTTTGGAAGTGGTGACACATGCAGCGTAACTTCCGTTCCATATTTCGACTGTCCAAATCAGATTACTGTAAACTCAGATTATTAAAAAATGTCATTAATTAAACACATGTACACAGCTTAATCTCACTATCACGTTAATTTGATTGTTTACCTTATATTATTGACTGCATATAAACATAGTCATTACACGAGGTCCCCACATAACGTTTGTCCCATGCAAATAAAGCTTGTGATTCCTTTGGCTCATCACTGCCCCCTTTTGCCTGTTAATTCAATTCAATTCAATTTAATTCAGCTCAGTTTGACTCAATTCAATTTATTGTTATTAAAAACAATGTGCAGGCACGTGTTAAAAATGAAATAAGGTTTGTGGCTTCGCCAAACAGTGCAAGACAGACATAGACAAACACAACAAACACAGTATAAGATATACACAGAAGAAGACCAAAAGCTAAGAATAAGTTAAAAAAAGAGCACAAATACAAAATATTTAAAAATATCCACAGACATTCAGTGGGTTGCCAGGTTCAGTTGGGCAACAGCTTGGGGAAAGAAGCTGTTTTTGAGCCTGGTAGTGCAGGCTCTGAGACTACTGTAGCGCCTCCCAGAGCGCAGGGAGGAGAACAGTCCATGGTTGGGGTGGGTGGGATCTCTGCTGATGCTGAGACCCCTTCGAAGGCCGCGTTTGTGATAAATGTCTTCTATGGCTTGGAGCTGGGTACCGGTGGTATGCTGGGCGGCCTTGACGACCCACTGCAGTGTTTTCTGGTCTACTGATGTGCAGTTGCCGTACCACACTGAGATGCAGCTGGTCAGGATGCTCTCAATGGTGCAGTGGTAGAAATTGGTGAGAATTTTGGGGAATAGACCTCGCTCACCAGCCTCCTCAGGTAATGCAGGCATTGTTAGGCCTTTTTCACAAGAGCCTGTGTGTTTGATGTCCAGGAAAGTTCCTCACTGATGTGGACTCCAAGGAATTTAAAGCTGGAGACACGCTCCACTTCCACCCCATTGATGTGTATGTGGGAGTGGCTGCAGCTTCTAGACGACCTGAAGTTCACATTCAGATTGTTGGTAGTACACCACGATGTGAGGTGCTGAATCTCATTCCTGTGTGCCGTCTCGTCATTGTTGGTGATACGGCCAATGACTTCCGCAAACATATCTATTACATTTGAAGGGTGAGTTGGTAGGCAGTCGTGGGTAAAGAAGGAGAAAAGGAGGGGGCTCAGAACACAGCCTTGAGGGGTACCTGTGCTGAGGGTCAGGGTGGAGGAGGTGTGGTCACCTAATTTAACAGACTGAGGTCTGTTGGTAAGGAAGTCCAGGGTCCAGTTACAGAGGGAGGGGTTGGGACCAAGGGAGAGGAGTTTGGTTGTTAGTTTGGCAGGGATGATGAGTGTTGAAGGCAGAGTTATAATCTATAAACAGTATCCGATTGTATAAATTGTTAAATTCAAGGTGGGTAGAGCAAAGTGCAGGACAGTGGCAATGGCATCCTCAGTAGACGTTTTGGAACGGTAGGTGAACTAATGTGGGGGGGATATTGTATTTGATGTGAGCCAGAACCAGTCTCTCAAAGCACTTCATGGCAATGGGGGTGAGTGCTATGGGTTGGTAGTTATTCAGACATGTGGGTGTTGATTTCTTGGGGACAGGAATGATACAGGTGGTCTTAAAGCATGCCAGGACTATGAATTGGAACAGTGAGAGGTTAAATATAGTTGTGAAGACCTCAGCCAGCTGGTGGGAGCATTCCCGGAGGACCCGACCCGGTATGCCATCCGGTCCGGCGGCCTTCCATGTGTTCACTCTACACAGTGATTCTCTGACCTCTGCGATCAATAGAGTGAGCACCTGGTTTTCTGGGTGGCTGGGAATTTTTGTGGCTCATTCAGTATTGTCCTTGTCAAACCAGACGTAGAAATGATTTAGCTTGTCTGGCAGTAGGGCATCATGGACAGTGGGACCGCTATTGGAGTTTTTGTAGTCTGTGATAGACTGAATGCCTTGGCACATTCGCCGGGGATCGGAGTTATTGTGAAAGTGGTCCTCTATTCGTAGAGAATAGTTATGTTTGGCTGTTCTGATGCCATTTTTGAATTTGGATCTGGCTGCGCTGTAGGCCTTGCGGTTACCTGACTTGAATGCTGCATCCTGGGCTTCCAGCAGCTGCCGCACCTCACTGGTCATCCAGGGTTTCTGGCTTGGAAAGGTGCGGATTGATTGAATTTTTTTTTTGTGACCCTCTCAGTGCAAAAGTTAATGTAGGATAGTATGGCAGATGTTTGTTCGTTGATTTCTATGTGGGAGCCATGGGTGACTGAATGTGCAAAAATACTCCAGTCTGTGTTTTCAAAACAGTCCTGGAGTGTCACTGTCATCAACATTGCCATGATTTGGAATGGATTTGTCTAGATTCATTTTAATTTGTTACCAGGTATCGGTTGAAAGTATTGGCAATACCATCCATTCAAACATGTTTTGATATTGCTTGATAAGGCCAGCTGGTTGAGAGAATCTGAAGCAATGAGTCCTGATGCCATTGGGTTGTTTTGTCCGCTAGCATCTACTCAGCCCCAACCAATTTGATTCCTCCCTAACAGGAATGGTTGGAATCCTACTTGGCCAACCGGGGCTGATTACCTCTTGTGTGTCACGTCATCTTTGCTTTGCTGTCAGTTAAACATCCAGGCACGTGCCATCGTCACGCAGTGTTCCTGATTTTAAACTAAAGAATTAGGGCATTTGGAAGAACGACTGTATATGGGAGCAGAGGACATGTTTATGGAAATCAGTCCTTAAATTGGTGCAGAAAAAGAACTGTTTCTTTATTTGTAGCTTGTGACTCAACTGACCTTGGGTGTAATTCTCTATTGTGTGTTGAATGTAGATAGTGCTGGCATAACGCTGGATTCAAATATTTATGTACCAGGATGGAGTCATTAGCCCATAAACAGAACTGACCCATTCTGGCGCCACATTACTCTCAGGGAGTACCTGAGGTAGCTGTCGCTGTAACGACTAGCTTTTTACTCTGTGTGTGTCTGTGTGTCTGTCGGTCTGCCTCTCTGTCTGTCTGTGTGTCTGTCCTCGTGTAGTATAAGTGTACTGTGTCTAGGTGGCTGCTCCCATAGAGGAGCCAGTCAGACAGGTTAGAGTGAAACCAGCATACCTCCACTGTACCTGGTCAGGAGGCGGAAGGGGCATTGCTTCATGGGAGAATGCTTGAGGTGGGTGGGACAAAGATCAGAGGCTTCAGAGTTTGTGAATGTGACAACATTTTCACAAGTCTTTCATCTCGGTGCATTGGCTCCTCTGTGACAAAACTCAGCTCTTCGGCCTTCCTGTTGAATTGTATCTGCCCCTCTTCAGTGCATGACAGTACATTATAAACCCATGACAGATGAAGCACGACTCTGTCTGCATTAAAGAAATGCCTTAAAACAAGTAAAAGCGTGTAACGCTTTGGTCATTCAGATGACAACGGTATCTGACACATGATGTCTGATGCAGGTCAGAACGACTTTAACGTTTTCCATGCTTTTACTTGATTCATTTGAATAAAGCATATTTGTTCTTATACGAATGAAGAGTCGCGCTCCATCCATTGTGGATTCTACACTTGTATAAAGCAGCACCTCTCCGGGTTGTTTCAACACACACGCTTACCTACCCAACCAGCAGTAAATCATAAAACCATATCGACTGTTAGATTGAAACAAAATTAAAAAAGTTTTCTCTATTTGCCACAGTTTGGTCCATCTTTTCCCTGTACTTAAGTACTGTACTTAAGAACTCAATCCCTCCACTTCAATCCTCTCTGTCGCTTCGGCTCCCTCTTCCCATTTAGCGTGTGTAAACATGACGTTTGGGGTGACTGAAGTCAGGTGGCCTTTTGGTTGCCAGGGGAACGGAACCTAAATCCTGACGTTCTGGGCCTCTCCAGGGGCTGACTGATTACTAAATTAAATCTCCCCGGATCCACACACACACACACACACACACACACACACACACACACACACACACACACACACACACACACACACACACACAACTTGGAAAGTGGTAGATAAACAGTGCTGGGCAGTGAAGAAGAGAGAGGAGAAGCTTTAGTCTCATGATGTTCCAGGCAGATAACCTTGTTTAGCTCTCTCTCTCTCTCTCTCTCTCTCTCTCTCTCTCTGTCTTTCTCTGTCTCGCTCTTTCTGTCTCTGTCTCTCTGTCTGTCTGTCTGTCTGTGTGGACAGACCGCATTCCTTCAATATCTCAGCAGGAATGGCAAGGTACTACCGAATGAATTGTTTTCATAAACCGGTTCCAGTCTAGTCTCGGTTGGACTCCATCTTACCAGACGAAGGCTGAAAGCTATTGACAAACAGTGATATTTTTGTGAGATTCTTTGTGATAATTGCTATAAGAATAAAAAGGTGTTACATGATTTTCACCAGATGCATGCAACTTTCATGGCTCCATTTGGAAAGAATTTACTACTCTCCTAATGGTTAGGGTGATTTTTTTTTTTAGAGGGGGAAATAACGCAGTTTTCCAAGAAGTCATGAAATCATACTAAATTATATTTGTCAGATGCTCTAGAATATTTTTCATAGTCATGAAAAACAGACCTTGCTTGATATTGTTTTCTATCAAGCAATAAGAGTTTTAATCTAACATGACTGATAGACCCAATTTGCTTTATATTGCATCCTCAGCAATGTGACTACTACATGTCTACATTGTCATTTTGTAAACGGTGTATTGTTCAGCTCTATACCAGACTGATTAAGAATTGGATTTATGTGCTCTTCAACGAGGACAGTTTTGGTAAAATAATTTTTGAAGGGAAAACTGCCGACTTTCCATTCTCTTACAAAGCATTTTCTCTTTTTTCTAGCAAGCAATGTGTAAACACGTAGGCCTAAACACTTTCTTGCCATGCTGGCTCCCCTTCAGTGAGAGATAGCAGGCCCAGTCTGTAATAATCTGTGGCACAGAGAGGAGAGGGGGCCAAGGGATTAGTATAAAACACTGTCCGGTGATGATTCACCTCTGTCATAATACATGTGCAGATATTATACTGAGCATTTGCAAAAGGTATTACAGTCATTGGCACTGTTACTGTCTTTTCTGAATTCAGTAGTGGAGAATACACAGATGAGGATAACATGTCCAGTCCTTACTCCAAATATGCACCATATTAGTGATGAAACACTTAGTAGATTAGTTGATCGACAGAAATTGATCAACTAAAATTTTGGTCTTCAATTTTAACATTTTTACAATGTTAAAATTTCGTTTAGCAGATGCTTTTATCAAAAGCAACATCCGTCTGAGAGTTAATACAACACAAGCAAGGATCTAGTCAGGTGACGACAACAAAAGTAAGTGCCAAAAAACGAAGTTCAAGTCCAATAGGACATAGGTGTCAACAGGCAGTGCACAAAGGCAATGCATAGGGTGCATAGAAGCATTTGTATTTTTATTAATACCATCAGGTATGGAGGTGTTTGAGAAAGAGCTGGGTCTTTAGCTTCTTCTTAAAGATGGAGAGGGACTCAATGGATCGAATTGAGTTTGGTAACTCGTTCCACCACCGGGGAACTACAGAAGAAAAGAGTCTGGCTAGTGACTTAGGGTCCCATTGTGATGGAAGTGCTTGGTGCCTTTCATTGGCAGAGCATAGTGAGTGGGACTGATTGTTGACCTGAATGAGGGAGTTGAAGTAGGTGGGAGCTGTTTTAGTTGATGTTTTGTAAGCGAGCATCAAGGTTTTGAATTTGATGTGGGCAACAACTGGGAGCCAGTGGAGGGATATGAACAGTAGAATGATGTGCTGTTTTGGGTTGGCTGAAGACCAGTTATGCCGCTGCATTTTGGATCATTTGCAGAGGTTTGAAAGTACATGCAAGAAGACCTGCCAGGAGTTTCAGTAGTCAGTGCATGATATTACAAGAGCCTGTACCAGGAGTTGTGCTGCATGCTCAAACAAGTAGCGTCTTAATTTTCCTGATGTTGTACAAGGCAAATCGGCATGACTGAGCAATCGAGGCCACGGGAACCTTAAATGTTAGTTGGTCATCAGTCATGACACCCAGGTTTCAGGCAGAATTTGTGGGCATGAGTTGGGTTGATCCAGGCTGGATATTGATCTGTTGTTGTATGGATGGACTGGTTGGGATGACAAGTAGCTCAGTCTTAGAGCTGAAGGTGGTGTTCTTTCATCCATCCATGCCGAGACTGTGAGGTCCTCTGGCAGGAATGATAGGAAGAGCTGGGTATCATCAGCATAGCAATGGTATGCGAAACCATGGGAGTGGATGATTGGACTAAGTGAGGTGTGTATATTGAGAAGACAAGGGGACCGAGCGCTGACCCTTGAGGCACCCCTGTAGATAAGCCATGTGGTTTGGACACTTCTCTCCAAGATACTCGAAAAGATATCCCTGAGAGGTAGGACATAAACCAGCAGAGGGCAGATCCTGAGATACCAAGCTCAGTGAGTGTGGAGAGAGGAGGTTTTGCTGGTTAACCATGTCAAAGGCAGCTTACAGATCTAGCAACAATAAAGCTGAGGACTAACCAGCAGCTCTAGCCAAACGCAGTGTTTCTATTACCGACAGGAGTGCAGTCTCAGTAGAGTGACCCCACTTAAAGCCAGACTGATTTGGATTGTACAGATGTTCTCAGAAAGGAATTCAGAGACTTGGTTAAAGACTGTGCACTTAAGTATTTTTGATAGACAGGGTAAGAGTGAAACTGGTCTGTAGTTTTAAACCTGGGCTGGGTTGGATGTAGGTTTTTTTGAGCAACAGGGTGACCCGAGCTTGCTTAAATGCAGTGGGGAACACACCAGTTGTAAGCAAGGAGTTGATGATGTGTGTGAATGCAAGGTTGGATCTGGTCTGTAGGAGGTTGGATGGTATCAGGTCCAGTGGACAGGTAGTGGGACGAGAGTCCAGAAGAAATTTGGAGACTTCCTCCTCAGTCACAGGGGAGAATGAAGTGAGTGAGACACTGTTCACTGGCAGTGGCAGACAGCGTTGGTCAGGCTCAGAGAACTGGTTACTAATGGCAGAAACCTTGTCAGTAAAGTATAAGGCGAACATGTCTGGAGTGAACAGAGTGGAAGTTGGAGGAGGAGGTGGAATGAGGAGTGAGTTAAAAGCAGAAAACATTTTTCAAACATCAGTGGCACCACAGATCTTGTTCTGATAGTCAGTGGTCTTAGCTGTTTTTAAGCTGGAGGAGAATGATGTTAGGAGACACTGATAGTCACTGAGGTCAGTGGACTGGTTTTACGGCATTTTCTCTCTGCCGTTCTCAGCCCCACTGTTTGCCCTCTGATGACCTCAGTGAGCCATGGATGGGGGGGGGGTGGCATTACGAGTAGGTTTGGATGCTAGAGGGCAGAGATTGTTAAAAGAGGAGGCTAGTGAGGAGCAGAGTGTGTCTGTAGCCTCGTTGACAGGGAGTGAAGGGAATTCATTATGAGGAGGCATGGAAGCCAAGACCTCATTGGAAAACTGAGTCGGTGTAAGGGACCGGATGTTTCGGCGGAAGGAGACCATTTGTGGAGGAACGTGAGGATTTTCCAGTAAGGAGGTCATGAATTGAATATAGAAGTGGTCTGACAGATGTAGGGGGGTGACAGTCAGATTTTCTGTGGAGCAGTTCCAAGTCAAAATCAGATCAAGAGTATTGCCCGCTTTGTGTGTGGGAGGGGTAGTGACCTGTTTGAGGTCAAAAGAGGACAGAAGAGACAGAAAGTCAATCGCTTGGGTTTTGTCAGCATGGATATTCATGTCTCACATGACAATCAGTAGTGGGTGAACATCAGGAATGGCTGAGAGTAACATGTCTAGTTCGACAATTAATCATTTGAGTCATACATCAAATAAAAATACTAACATTTGTGTGTTGTAGTCCCCTGATTTCTATCATTATGAAAATAATACTTGATGTTGCTTTTGGCTGTTGGTCAGACTAAACACTTTTAAGACATCCCTTTGGACTCTGAAAACTTAAGATGGGCATTCAACAGTATTTTTGAAGAGACTAAATGATTAATTGAATTAATAGTTAGTTTCTGCCCTAAAAACCATGTAAGGTAATGGAAGTGAGTTTACTTTGAAACAAAAGGCAGCAGTCAAATCAGCAATCAGGAACACTTTGTCATTTTATTTCATGTACTTGCATACATGAAATGAAACAAAATATTGTTTACCCCAGCCCACAGCAGTGTAACACAAAGACAAAAACACATCCAAAAACCACAAGAATTAAAAGAACGCATGTATCCAAACTAACACATTTATCCAAATTAAAACAAAAAATCACTGTCCAAAAGAATGGGATAGCAGTTAGTTTAACTTGCCCCGCTTCCGCATCCTGTCAGACTGCCCTTGGTGTTTCCTCTTCGGGTGCAGCTCCGGACAGGGCCGTGGTCCTTGGGCCCACCGGATGCAGCAGACCAAGCTCCCTCAGCCGATCCAACACTAGCTCTCCCAGCCATCAAACGAAGACACAAACCTAGATGCAGATATGGACAAAGACACTGCATGGATGGTATTGGGTGAGGCCACCACAAACGGGAATTTGTGCCACCGCCTTCCCTGTATGTATAAATGGGAACACGTTGCATTTATCTTTCCTCTGAGTTTTGTTTCCTGGGAATCTGAATGCTGCATTAGACCAGGGAAGTCATGGCTTTGTATACCATTGTAAAAGAGCACAGAGAAAATGTGCTACTTGGTTCTGTGTATCACAACCAGATCCCTGACCACAGGTCGCGTGCTTGTGTGTGTGTGTGTGTTGGCAGCCATGTGCTGGCATACATGTATGTGTGTACTGCGTGTGGTTTAAATACGCTTTTTCATACTGCCCAAACAATCATGCCGAAAGGCACAAACAAGGTCATAAAAGTGACTTTGTTTCTCTGCCATAAATATCACCTCAGTCCATATTTTGATACTGTCTTACTACAGGCTATTGTTTCAGTGCTGGGTGTGAGTCAGCTATGGATTCGGCTACTGTCTGCTCATGAAACGTCAACCTTAAGCAAACCTTGCTTCTTTACACATGCACATTGACTGTGCATCATTTGGTCAATGTGTCGGTTTCTTTATAATTTCTTCCCACAGATTCAACCTTGTAAATAAGCTTCCACTTATCGTTATGAACAATCAATTAGTGTTTTCTCTCTGTTAGCTTGTAGTCATCACAGTACAATGTGTCAGTTGCTCAGGGTAGACAAGGGTCCTTTTTATTTGTATTAACCCAGAATGACCAGATGATATCAGAGCTGTTCTGACCGCATTTTTTTCTATACATGTTTATATGTTCATCTGGTTGAGTTTTCCGACTTATTTCTACCCAGGAAAGTCCCAGCTGTACATGGTGGTGTTTCACTCTAACTCACCTTGTAAAATTCAATCACCACATGCCTCGGTCAACCATCACTCTATATGTAGTAGAAAGACTGACAGACGGACGGAGGGTGGTGTCGGTCTGAATGAGGCATATAGAGAGATGTCGTGTGTTAGTGTTGCGTTTATGATGTGTGCTGTGTGTCTTCATCAGCATTTTTTAAAAGACGAGCCTTTAGATGTGATATTGCAAAACAAATGCATAGGCCTAATTGAACACATAGATTCTTCATTTGGTAAAAATGTGAATTCTGACATAGCAGAGATCCCTGTCCTTGGTTGACAAAATGATTATACCTTTATAGACTAGATTAAAGCCTGTCCCAAACCACACCTCCTCGCTTCCTGCTTTGGCTTCTCTCCTGTGGACCGTGAAGGAAATGAGTAATATCAGTGAGGGTCAGGGGGCACTGGAGGAAACCTAGCTGGTCAACGTCAAAGCAAACCTCCTGACCCTCCTCCAATAATACACTCTCTTTATCTCTCTTTCTCTCTCTGTCTATCTCTCTAGCGCCCTTGTTCTCCAACACTCTGGAAAAGGGCAGAGGTTGGATGGTTCAGACCCATGAATTGAGGGAACCAGGAGGAATTGGGTGTGCACATTATTTCTCTCTCGCGCCTACTGCTTGAAAGATTCAGACTACGTTGTAGGTCTTATAATCTTGTTGCATAATTCCAAACAGCGGTCCTGGTTTAGCTTGACATGGCTTCATGGAACTGAGTCAAAGCTGAGTAGCAGGAGACCAGTGGGGCAGTCCCATGGCCCACGCCCCCTCTCTGGGACTCAATGCAGAGTTCAAAATGAAATCAATCTCGTTCCCCCTCACCCTCCTTCGCTGCCTCCCTCCTTTCATCGCTCTCACACTCTATCCCATCCCACCCTCCATCCTTTATCCCTGGCTCATATTACTGGAAATGCAATTACAATTTGTGAGGCCAAACCCAGTAGCATGCTCCCGCTAACTTTCCTTCTATTACCCACTTGCAAACTCATCTCTCTCCCCATTTCTTCCCCCACTGTCTATATAAGTTGAAAAAGAGGGTTCCCTAGTTTCTTGTGTGTGTGCACGTGTGTGTGTGCGCACGCCTGAGGGTCACCTTAAGGACTCATCCCTAGCATTCTTCCCATAGAGTTCTACACGCTGCTGTGTCACTGTCACCTCTAAGCCCCGAGGCAGACCTGGAGGCCTTTGTTTGTGTGCTTTCCCACACTAAACAGTGACCTTGTTGATGTTGGTTTTGTTGGTGCTGTCACACGGCTGTTGAACCGTGAATGGTACCGATGCTTACACATGGTGACGAGCCGGGGATGTACTGGCCGTGTTTGAATATGATTGTGATGGTGATATGGGAGGAAAAAGGTTAGCGCAGATAAAAATGGGGGTCGTTGAATTGGAAAGCAGTTTGGAGGTTGTTTTGTGCATGTGTGTGTTTTCCTTGGATCACTGTATTTACATCCAAGTTTAAAAATTCAGTTTTAAATCAGATAAGGCAATAATTTGATCATTGTAACCACCATGTTAGAACCTTAATTGAACTATCTTAATAAAATTTAGGTCTAAATTGATGCAAGCATGATGCAATTAACAGAGCTAGATTTAAAAAAAAGTTGATTTACTCTCCTTTGTATACAGCTTAATCTGAGTGCTTTTGGAGAATTACAAGTCTTGTAAATTCGAATCATTATGATGTCGCTTTAATTAAACACATGGAAACCTTGATTAAGCTATTACCCCAGTTCGATTGTTCACCTTAATCTGTGAACTGCTGCTTCTTGTCATCAAATGAAGTATTCCTGCAAAGTGAATGATGTAAATTGTTAGTTTTTCATTGCCATAGATGTTTGTAAAATTCTACCGTGAGGTTTGAATGAGGGGTAGACCGATTTGAAAAGTTTTTGTCCAATATTCTCTTTTTGCTGATATATCTTATATGTAGCTGTTCTTTTCTACTTTTAATTTTCTTATGAATTTAAGTTTTATATATATATATATACACACACACATATGTATGTATATGTATATATATGTATATGTGTGTGTGTGTGTGTGTATATATATATATATATATATATATATATAGTGTGTGTATATATATATATATATATATAGCTTTTTTTCTGGTGTTGATAAAAGTTTTCAACAAATGAGGAGTATATATATATATATATATTCCACTCATTCATTTGTCATTTCGTCATTTCTTTTGTAAAAAAGTAAAATAATTCATGAATGTTGTTCAGTGAAGAAGGGGCCAACACAGAGAAGAATTGTAAAAATTTGTCTGACTTTTTGAAAAATAACTCTATTCTGATGTAAAAATACAGGAACCTAAAATATCACTTCAGTAAACACTTTTGTTAACAACGCTTAAGTAAATATATTTCTTTAGATAACAAAAATATGCGTCTTCTGGATAGCTTGCATGATATTAAATAACTGATGTGCAGGCGTCCTGGGCTTGCTTAATTAACTGAACATGCTTAATGGGTCTTCTTGCTCGAGTGCATTCATATCGGGGGGGGGGGGGCTAGCCGATGCTGATATATTGGGAAAATGTAAATATCAGCCGATAAATATTGGTAAACCGATCATCAGTCTATCCCTAGTTTAAATGCTTCAACCCAGGGCACATGAAATTGAACACATAAGTGACCTTGAAATGAATAAAATTCAAGTAGAAAAAACCCCCCACTGACATTGCAGTTATACAGTTTATAAGTGACTGCAGTGATATGGGACTTGATGTTGTTTGCGGTATTTTTGTTGTTGTTGTCTTTTTTTGTTTTTTAAATTGAGAGACAGAGTGGGCTGAAGCAATAAGCTGTCTGCGTCCTTCAGCAGAAGGGAACAAATATTACCTCTATATTTCACATCCTGGAAAACGGACCTACTCGGTGGATACCCACATCTAGTCAGCCCCCCCCCCCACTACTACAGTGCCTTTTATTTCTGTGATGTGATGAGTTGGTTTTGTAGCTATGCTAATGAAGGGCTGAGTGCCAATGCAAAACAGAAACTGACAGATTGAATTCTCCAGCACTGACTGGGAGTGTATCTGTGTTTTGATGTGTTTTCTGTGTTCTTGCCATGTAAATGCACCTGCACATAGATGATTATTCCAATTCTGTTGTAATTGTTTTGGGTGTGTGCTTGTGGTGTGTAGACGTGCCATGTGATTGATTAGCTGCGTACTTAAGACGTGTCAGTTACAGGTCCTTGTTTGCATAATAACTCCTTCCTGCTTGCTCAGTGAGGATGAGTGGAAACGCTCATGCTTTGGCTCCTCCTCGTCCCTCCCTCCCCTCTGCCTTTTTTTCTGTAACGTTCACCGCCATCAAAGTCGTAAATTTTCCTTTCTCCATTGTAACCTACTATATGTAGTTAATGATCTTGTGATTGTTGTTATGAGTTGTGAGCATTTCCCTCATTTTGGCCATTTTCCAAAATGTCAGTAGAGTAAAATGCAATGTGTTATTGTGTTATGACAGGTAATTCCTCTCCTCCCCTTTATGAAAATGTATGAAAAAGAGTGGTTGGCAGTGTTGGTATGGTTGGTTGCTTATTATGCCTCCAGCCTACACCAACAGGGAATACAGCTTATCAAGGACTTTGGGTTGCCTTTTAAATCTCTTAGAATTGATACGATGCTCAATGGCGAGGTTTGAATTTTACTTCACTGCTAACAGGCTTTGTATGCCTTGCCCAGAGGCTTGCCACCATCAACAATTTACTGCATATTCTATTGTTTGTTAGGGAGCATTCGCTTAGCCCAGAAGATCAGGCCGTGTTGAGTTGTGTTGGTGCCTTGGAGGAACTTTTCCTCATATTTGGGAATGTTTACATTGTAGAGGTGGACACCTGTTCAGCAAAGCAGTCATGGTCTGCTGCTTTTGGCCTTTGAAAGGGAGGTGAGCTAGCTTTAACATTCCTCTGGCAGAGTGGTTAACAGGCAGGAGGCTGCTCATTTAAGATGACCACTGATGGGGCTTAGAGCCATAAGCAACTTCTCTTTGGCTTAAAGTAGATGTAAGTACGCATTTAGCCCTGTGGCCATGTTTGATTGCCATTGTGCTTTTTGTAGACCAAATTTGGTAGCGATGTCTTGCTTATGCTGCTACCACGTATACTGGAGAAAAGTAACATATATTTGTTTGTTTGTTTGTTTGTTTATTTATTTATTTCCCCCTTTTTCTCCCCGATTTTACTTGGCCAATTACCCCACTCTTCCGAGCCGTCCCGGTCACTGCTCCACCCCCTCTGTCGATCCGGGGAGGGCTGCAGACTACCACATGCCTCCTCCAATACATGTGTAGTTGCCAGCTGCTTCTTTTCACCTGACCGTGACGAGTTTCGCCAGGGGGACGTAGTGCATGGGAGGATCACACTATTCCCCCCAGTTCCCCCTCCCCCCTGAATAGGCGCCCCGACTGACCAGAGGAAGCGCTAGTGCAGCGACCAGGACACATACCCACATCCGGCTTCCCACCTGCAGACACGGGCCAATTGTGTCTGTAGGGACGCCCAACCAAGCCGGAGGTAGCACGGGGATTTGAATCGATGATCTCAGTGTTGGTAGGCAACGGAATAGACCGCCATGCCACCCGGACGCCCTGTAAAAGTAGCATTTATATTTGCAATGGGTGTTTGTAGGTGGTAAACCAGTACTGAATAGCTCATTTACGTAGAATGCAACACAATGCAAGCCAAACTCTTGAAATGGTAGATGGGCAAAAAAAATAAAAATAAAACACACACAGGCAGAGGGCCTTGGCTGACTGACACGTTTCTCTGCATATTGAGAGAAAAAGGAAAAAAGTTTCAGGCCTTATTTATTTATTTATTTATTTATTTTTGATTTCCCTCCCACTCCCCCCTTTTTTTTCTCTCCCCAATTGTACTTCACCAATTACCCCACTCTTCCGAGCCATTCCAATCTCTGCTCCACCCCCTCCCCCTCTGCTGATCTGGGGAGGGCTGCAGACTACCACATGCCTCCTCTGATACATGTGGAGTCGCCAGCCGCTTCCTTTCACCTGACAGAGAGGAGATTCACCAGGGGGACGTAGCACATGGGAGGATCACACTATTCCCCCCAGTTCCCCCTCCCCCTAAAACAGGTGTCCTTACCGACCAGAGGAAGCGCTAGTGCAGCGACCAGGACACATACCCACATCCGGTTTCCCACCCACAGACATGGCCAATTGTGTCTGTAGGGACGCCTGACCAAGCCGGAGGTAACACGGTGATTCGAACCAGTGAATCCTGTGTTGGTAGGCAACGGAATAGACTGTCATGCCACCCGGATGCCCCTTATTTTTATTTTTTTTATTTCGATGTCCTTTTTCATCTCTTCAAAATTGTTTAGCATCAGAAATCCTGTTCTCCACACGCTGAACTCTGACACTCTGTCACTCTAGAGATCTGCATCTCGCGAGACATCCAGAACTGCCAAGTCTTTTAGGTTGTGTCTGAAAATGAATACTGAAAATGAATACACCAAATATATACACTAGACAGTTGGAAAGCCTGTTGATTGGATTTGAGGAGCTCGATCTCAAGTCTCGCACCATTGGACAGTATCTGTAGGCATTTTTACACAGAGATTTCACAATAATGGCATGATGAAGACTCGTCTTTACACCGGGTTTGTTCTTTTAGACTGAACCAAAGTTCTTTTGACTGCTGCCTTTAGGGGTTGCCACAGTGGATCATCCTTTTCCATCTCTTCCTGTCTATTTCATCTAACTCCGTCACACCAGCCACTGTATGTACTCCCTCACCACCTCCATAAACCTCCTCTTTGGCATTCCTGTTATCTTCTTGCCTGACAGCTTCATCTTCAGCATCTACTACTACTACTATTACTACTACTACTTTTGGTTGCTCCGGTTAGGGGTCGCCATAGCGGATTATCTGTTTCCATCTCTTCCTGTCCTCTGTATCTTCCTCTGTCATGCCAGTCACCTGCATGTCCTCCCTCACCACTTCCATAAACCTCCTCTTTTTCCTTCATATTTTCCTTTTCACTGGCAGCTCCATATTCAGCATCCTTCTCCCAATATACCCAGCATTTCTCCTCCGGACATGTCCAAACCATCTCAATCTTGCCTCTATTGCTTTGTCTCAAAACTGTCTAAGCTGAGCTGTCGCTCTAATATACTCATTCCTAATCCTGTCTTTCTTCATCACTCCCAGTGAAAATTTTAGCATCTTCAACTCTGCCACATCCAGCTCCACCTCCTGTCTTTTCGTCAGTGCCACTGTCTCCAAACCATGCAAAATTCTCAAAGTAAACTTCACATCTGTAGTGCTCTTTCCTGGTATGAAACCATACTGCTGCTCGCAAATCATCACGTCTCCTCTTAACCTAGCTTTCACTACTTTTTCCCATGCTGTGTCTGATCAACTTTATACCTCTGTAATTAAAACAGCTCTGCACATCAGCCGTATTCTTGTAAATCGGTACCAGTATGCTTCTTCTCCACTCCTCAGGCACTCTCTCACTTTCCGAGATTGTGTCAAACAATCTAGTTAAAAATTCCACTGCCATCCCTCCTAAACACCTCCATAACTCCACAGGTATGTTGTCTGGAGTCTGGACCCAACCGCCTTTCCACTCTTCATCCTCGACATAGCTGCCCTCACTTCATCCTTGCTAATCCACTTCACTTCCTGATTCACAATCCCCACATCATCCAACCTTCTCTTTAATTTTTCTTCATTCATCAGCCCCTAATAGTACTCATTCCACCTTCTCAACACACTCTCCTCGCTTGTCAGCACATTTCCATCTCTGTCCTTCATCACCCTAACCTGCCTTCCTTCTCAGCTCGGTCCCTCTGTCTAGCCAATCAGTACAAATCCTTTTCTCCTTCCTTAGTATCCAACCTCTCATACAACTCACTGTACGCCTTTTTCTTTGCTTTTGCCACCCCTGTCTTCACCTTACGCCGCATCTTCTTGTACTCCTATCTACTTTCTTCATCTCTCTGACTATTGTACTTCTTTACCAACCTCTTCCTCCATACACTTTGCTGTACTTCCTCATTCTACCACCAAGTCTCCTGGTCTTCCTTCCTCTGTCCCGATGACACACCGAGTACCTTCCTAGCTGTCTCCCTCCACACTTCTGCAGTAGTTGCTCAGCCATCCGGCGATTTTTCACTTCTACCCGGTGCCTGTCTTAACTCCTTGTGTCATATCTCAATTTTCAGTTCTGTTCCTACAGTGACAATTCAAAATGGTTCAGCTACTGGTCCCGGTAAACCTTCTCGATCCTATAGGCAGCATGATGATATAAATGCTGTGCTCTGCTGCCCCTGTTTTAATCATAACCATATGCCTTACATTCTTCCCCATGGGGCCTAGACCCCAGACCTACATAACAGTGTCAGCCAATGATATAGCAGCCACTTAAGTGAGCTTGTTGGTTTGCTTAGCTGAAGGCCCCTTCGCTGAACCATGTATTGGCAGAAAGCCTTTTCATACTCAAAATTACATTGCAGGCTATCGCACCTCATCTGAAGTACTGGAAACCTATAGTTTATGACTAAATTGCCTCCAATGTTAGAAGTTAGAATTATTTTCTTAAGTGCTGCTGAGACTTTATAACCTTTGTAGTGTTTATTCAGAGACAGGAGAGCCCCTACTGCTAAGCCCTCGTGTACTGCTATAATGTTAGCCGCTGATAGTGCTCTGCGTTATGTGCAGCTGACAGGGCCTTATTGGATAGCGATTTATCAGCCCATCCCTCCACTCAGTGAGGAACTGAGTGTGTTTTAGGACACAACACACAACCGTCTGCAACAGACAAATGGTTACTTGGTGTCCCTTTGTGTGTCTGTGTGCAGATGATTGGGAGCTTGTGTGTATCTGATCTGGTACCACCTGTAGCTTAGCCATCATGACTCTCTCTCTCTCTCTCTCTCTCTCTCTCTCTCTCTCTCTCTCTCTCTCTCTCTCTCTCTCTCTCTCTCTCTCTTTGTTTATTCTCTCTCTTATCTGCTGTAGATTCCCAGCTGCTATTGTCCTCCTGTCGTCTGTTTACTTTCAGTCTATTGCTCATGCCTGACATTTCACTTTTCCCCTGATTTGTCTTGAGGTTGTGATTGATTACCTTTACTGGGCTAATAGCTCCACATTCATCACTCCCAACTAATTCAGAGGACATGACTATTTTTTTCTCCATTAATAAATTATGAACTAGTTTTTGTTTTTGTTTGTTTTACAGTGGTGTGCTTAATTTGCAAAGGGGATAGCATTGGACCAGCCCTTAACAAAGATATGAGCATGGAAATTATTTCGGCCCTCAATAAGTGGAAACTTATCAAGTTGTGTGTGTGTGTGTGTGTGTGTGTGTGTGAGAGATATCTTTGGAAGGACATGCATGACCTAAGGCGTTTAATCACATGTTTGGACCACCGGCAACAAGTGAAACACTCTATTAGCTTGAATGTAGGGATTGAAGGCTGCTCAAAAGGCAGAGTTGAGACAAATGAGAGTGAGAGAGGAGGCTGGAGTGAGATGCAGAATATGCTTATGCACATGTGGTTAGACCTGCTTGGCTGGAATGTGGGTGGTCTGATGTCATGATTAACTCCTGCAACCAGTTTCGGCCTTCACATTGCACTGCTGGCCTGGCTTTGGTTTCTGTGTGCGTGTGTGTGTGTGTGTGGATGATTACCTAACTACTTATAGTTTGATCTTACATTGCATCTATTATGAAGGGAATTCAGGAGGTCAGGACTTTCCAAAAGATTTCAGGGGCCTCTTTTCTAGTCCCTTTGAAAAACACGAGATGTACAAACAACAGCTGTCTGCTATGATCCCAGGCCAGCGGTTGAATTTTCAAAGAGAACATTATTTCAAGGGTAGTATGTTTTTGGTCCCTTGACATAAATTCTAAAAGAACATGAATGTAGTTGGCGTTCTTATATTCGAATGTGAATTGGCCCGTCATGAAGTGGCTGTTTGTCTTCGGAAGCATCCTGTCAGATGATTTCCATGTGAATTTGCTCCTCTGATTTGGTAGTTTGACTCTCTTTGAAGGAGGTGGTGAGAATCGGGCCTCTGGCCCTTCCCATCGTGACACTGTCAGGTGTTTATATGTGCGTGCTTGTGTGCATGTTTGTACACAGTCCCAAGCCACTGCAAGTGTCCCATAGAGTTTCAGTCACACTGGTTTTGTGACGAAGACACAAGAAGTGCACTGTCTCTGGCTAAATACCCATACCACACTGTCGGCTCCATGTACACTCATACACACAAGCAGAAAAGCTTTGGATAACAGTTTGCAAAGGTAAGCTCAACTTCTCCGTACGCTCTTCTCGGCTGAGGAAGGATTATTAGAGAAGGGTTCTTAATGTGTGTGTCCTTCCTGAACAATTTGGGCTGTGCTAATAGCTAATCTCCCAAAGCATGTGTTCTGCTTATAGCCAAATGCTTTTCAAGTGTTCCACAGGGAAGAGTGTTCTTCTGTTCAGAGCAATCTTTCAATTTGCCGATTATTACAGAATCCACATCAGTGTGGGGATGTTGGAAGAAATGAAAGGCATGCTGTTACGTAGGCCTGTTCTTTATGAGCTCTCTGTTGTTCGCTGTATCCCCGGACTGGATGGGATTGTTAGGATTGGTGGGGAGCACTATGCAGTATAGCAATCGAAGCAGGTTTTTCTCAACTGGTTGAATTTGTGATGATGATGATGATGATGAAGGTGAAATACATTCCTTTTATAGAGTTGTATTAATTGGTCACCTTTTGTGAGCACGTATACCCATCAAGGTGTGTTTGAACCTTTGGTACACTGTACATTTTAGTCTAGAGAAATGACTTTAGTCTCTCCTTCTCTTCTGCCTTGGCCCATCATTTATATTTCCTTTCATATTTCATCCTGTCCTGCTGTCTGTCTGTCCCCACTCACCTATTTTTAAATCTTCATCCCCATTTGACAATGTACATTTTTTCCTTGTCTTTCTCCCTATTTGTTTTCCTTTTTCTTTCCCTTTTTTCCGTGGCATGACCTTTCCCAGTCATCTCATTTGCACTTCAAGTCCACCTGCTGTATTTCAGAGAGAGAGAGAGAGAGAGAGAGAGAGAGAGAGAGAGAGAGAGAGAGAGAGAGAGAGAGAGAGAGAGAGAGAGAGAGAGAGAGAGAGAGAGAGAGAGAGAGAGAGAGAGAGAGAGAGAGAGAGAGAGAGAGAGAGAGAGAGGGGGGGGGGTAAAAAAATCCCCCATTAGCTTATTAAGACAGATGCCAATGTCACCTGATTGACACCAGCTGTAAAAAAGCAACAGTAGTAGCTGCTGTATCTAAGTATGTCTGATTTTATTTACAGTACACACACACACACACACACACACACACATATATATGTATATATAATATACCTGTAAATAATTTTCTGTAGTTAAATTGCACAGAGTGTGTATGTATTTGGTGAAAGCCGCCGCAAGCCGTTGAATAAATCTTGTGTTGGCAAAGTTTGCTAGCTCCGCTGCTTTCGGTGTGGTGGGCAGCGTTGGCTGGCCAGCTGCAGTGTCCCAGAGGAAGCAGCGTGCAGCCATATGGTCTCTCTTTACCTCACACAGTCTGTGGAGAAACTAGAAAATAATGGAAGGGAGGATGGAAAAATGTGTGTGAGGTCTAGTGAGAAAGAATAGTTGGATATTTTAATGTAATGTATCTTGTCTGTTTAAATTCACATTTTTAAAGGCAATTCTACACCCAGTCATTGGTTTTTGGCAGTTGCCTTTAACCTCAGTGAAAAGGTTATTCAGTGTTCATGCACACATACACACACACACACACACACACACACGCACAACAGTGTAGTACTCCTCCTTGTTTTCCTGTACAATCTGTAAGTGGCCGGCACATGCAGCACAGCACATACACGCCCATGGCCGTTTCCTTTAGCAATATGAAACCTGTGGTGCTGTCAGCAGCTCAGTAGGTTAATTTAGCGTGCGGTCACTACTCGCATCTAGTCCTTTAATACAGTGAAGTAAGTGTCTCAGTACACATACCTAATGCTGTAATTGATCCCACTGCACACAGCCCCCGCTCTCCTTTGCTTTATGCTGACATCACTGCTAGAGAGGTTCATGAGGCAGCACCACAGAGCAAACTGTATGGGAAAAAATCTGCTATTATCCTGTTACTGTTATCTTCTTAAGAGACCCCCCCCACCCCCAGCCACGCCCAGCTGAGCTGCGGTTGCTATGATACACTGGCAGCAAGGTGGGGCTGGAGGGCCAGAATGGATGTTCACGATCGTAGAGGTGTCGACACGTTAAATTGATTGCATGAGGACGCTAGCGGCCGCTGCCCACCAATTTACACATGCACCCCAGGAACGCCATGGGAAGGAATGTCAAGGCACAAACTAACACACAAATCAATAGCTATTGCTTTCTCTCTCACTGCAAGCTCTCGCTCTGTCTGTACAGGCTCCTTATGCATGGTAGTTATGATGGGAGCTAGAACGGACCGGCAGCACAAACAAAGGCTAACCCACACATACACGGATGTACACACACATGCACACGCACATGCATGCACCCAAGCACACACAAAATGTAGTTAGAGGAGTTGAGAACAGAAATGTCATGGCTATTGATCAATGGGGGCAAAAAGCATTGGCCCCTTGGTTAAAGACTAATTAAAGGGCCTAATTAGGGGAGCCGGGGTTGGGGCTGCTTGTCTGCGGCGTAGAATCAGTCAAGCCCCAGTTATCTGGACCAAAGCAGAGCTCTTTGTTCATTTAAGGAATGTTAAGGATTTGTGTTGGGGTCAATGAGCACGTCATCAGCCGGAGAATGGTTTGGATAACATTTTCTTACGGTCAGCAGCCAGCTAGGTGTGTCTTCACAAGTATGTGTGTGTGGTCACAAAAGTCTCCTGAAAGCCTCAAATGGGAAACCAATGATATCTGATAATGAATTTTTTAAAAAAATATGCTGTAATTTTCATATGCATTTTTTTAAGAGGATCAACATATTTCAGACCTCAGAACTTGGTCCTCTCTCATGATACCAGTCTTTGTCATCGCTCAGTCTGTTAACTCTGTGCCTTTTTTAGATGCCCTTTTGCAAAAATTCTTGTACTGGTCACATGACACGCCCCAGCTGGTATATTTAGTTTTGTGTGTTTATCTCTCTGAGGGAGGGTCAGGAGGGAGTAAAACAACTTTCTCACACCATTAGGTGGTCATTAGTGTAATAGTTTGTTTGCATTGTAGTTTGGATCTTCACCATCGAAATGCTGTTGTGAACCTCCGAAAAAGGCTCTCAAAGACTTCCAACCTATTTTGTTGCTTTCGGTATTTTGTTTGTTATAGCCATCCCATGAGATCAGAAACGCTCTTTGCATTCTGGGCCTGAAGAAAATCTTATTTTAGAGCAAGTAATAACGCTGCCATGGGCAGGCTGGAAAAGTAATGCCTTTGTATTAGGTTTAGAGGTTTACACGAGGTCACATTGCAATGATGGAGTCACACCCTGAATTGTGTTACTGTGGGCTTTTTTACGGTGCCCCTGGCCTATTAGATTTGATTTGCAATGCTGGCCCTTCTCACCATTAAAAATAGCCATGCAGACTGGTATTCATATACACTGAGGAACTTGCTGACTCCATCTGCTTGCCATACACACATATTCTCGTGCTTGTTATTCGTGTATTGAAAAGATAACATGTCTGTTGTCTGGTTTTCTGTGAATGTATGATGTCATTGGCAGGCAGAGGTCTGTGCAGAAACCAACACCCATATAAACAAAGACGCATTCTCAGTCAAATTCTGAATCCATCCATTATCCAAGCCACTCATCCCAGTTGGGGTTGCGGGATGTTGGAGCCTATCCCAGCAGTCATTGGGTGGCAGGTGGGGAAACACTCTGGACAGGCCGCCAGTCCATCATAGGGCCAACACATTCACACCTAGGGACAATTTAGTATGGCCGATTCACCTGACCTACATGTCTTTGGAATGTGGGAGGAAACCGGGGCACCCAGAGGAAACCCCCACAGACACAGAGAGAACATGCAAACTCCACACAGAGGATGACCTGGGACGATCCCCAAGGTTGGACAGCCCCGGGGTTTGAACCACGGACCTTTTTGCTGTGAGGTGACCATGCTAATCACTGCACCACCATGCCGCCCTCAGATTCTGAATGTCATCATTTTAATGCATTGTTTGTTTTCAGGGCATTTAAGGGTACAAAAAGAATCAGTTCATTAAGTTCAAATTGAGAAATAGCAAGACAGAGGATATGTCAGCCACTGAGTGCAAAATCAATGCCTCAAAGAAACATTTGTCAAGTGCCAAAGCACCCCACTTTTGACCCCCCCCTCCCCAACTTTGTTATTCAAACAGAAACCTGAGTTGGCATTAATTTTATCGATTTTCCAACTTTTTACTTCTCAAATCTCTTTCTGAGTCTTAGCAATTCGGGCTCCTGTTGTGGTGGAGCAATATCAAAGCTAACTCTTATTTACTGCCACGCTCTTTAACTTTGACAAGAACTTTTTTCTTTTCTTTTTGAAGCATTTCCCTCGCTCAACTTTCAATCAGTTCTGTGTTTATGGCTCCAGAGTGTTCACGGTGCTGTGAAACGCTTTTATTGGTAAAACCAGGGTGTAGCTGCCAGCAGATATGTTTTACAACCTGGTTCCTCTCTTCTAAATAAGGTTTCTTGAGAGAATTCAGCTTTTTATGGTTGTTTCTACTCCAGCTCAATTCAACAACCTGTACCAGGGTACTAAAGCCAGCAGTGATGAGAAAGGGGTGGTTATATGATATGGTGTGAATTTGCAAAAGTAGAAGGTAAAAGGGTTAACAGTTAAAAATAAATAAATAGAGAGGCCGTGTGACTTGGTAAAGGATAGGTGATATGTCACTGATGGGTGCATTAAGGAAGAAAAGCCTGAGAGGCAAAATACATTGTGATTAAGGAGTAAGTTTGACCAGCTGCTATTCTCAGCCTCTTTCCCCTTTGCACCAGGCATTGTCCCCTACCAAGAGAGGGGCATTGCAGTGGAGCCACAGAGATTCAGAAAAACTGGAGATTGGTGCTCCAGGCTGACTTTGATGCTAATTCAATATTGTGTCCCCTTCTGCTCTGGCACATAATGAGATTGGAACACAGACATTTGCCCCTTTGATTAAAGTGTCCAATCAAAAAGAGGTTATCAGAAGAGAGTGTCCTCGAGCACTGGCTGTAATGGAGAATGTTATCATTGTCTTTGTCATTGTTGTTGCCTTAATTATAAACGTTGCCAGGGTCTGCCTTGGTAGACCTCTGTAAGCTAGCACATAATGGGGTGCGATAGCTAGTGAATCGAGCATGCTAATTAAATACCCACCAGTTACTAATCTTTCTTCATTTTCCAACTTTGGTAGTTTAATAACTCTCTAGCAGCTAAAACACTTGCTTTGCTTGTACTTGGTTTTGTTTACCATGATAGCTACTTAGGGCCCACAGGTGACTAAAAAAACTAGATCTGTGTTTTAAGATATTACTTCCACAGAACATAATTCTGTTGGAAGATAATCTCTTTTCCATTCCACTGGAATTTAGGTGGGTTTTGCATGGCTTTACATAGATGGGAGCGGACACCAAAATTAGCTTTAGGCTAATGCAGAAATAAATGTTTCAGTGTTGTCTGTCAACCTTGCCCACATCAGACTTTCCCTTCCAGTGCAGAGTAGCCAGCAAACACCAAGAGTACAAGGAAAAAATACAAGTTGAGTATTTGCATTGGCCAAGCTAAGCTCTGTGGGCCTATGGGATATTGTTATCGGTCAATCTAGAATGAAACTAGACTCCAGGGTGCAACAGTCCACTTTTATGTGCTAGACTTTATTCCATGGCTATATATTTTGGTTTCCAGAACCAAAGCATGCACATGTTGTGGGTGTTGGTACTGATGGAATAAAAGTTATAATAATTGCTGTAAATTTGATATTACTTTCAGTTTTTTGTTTAGTTTCAGTTAAAGTTTAAGTTCAGTTTTAGATGCTGCTGTAGATTCAAGGTTTTTTTCTTTCTCCTGTTTTGTAGTCCTGTAGTCAGCAGTCTTTCTTTTTTAATTTACACAAATACCTAGATTTTTAGCCCTGGTTTTGACACAGCCAACATTACCTTGGATCAAATGTAGCATCAGTTCAACTTTGACATCAGGCACCCCTTGCATGGTCATGCAGCACCTCCCTACAGGCTGAGATCCAGAACCAGCTTTGTGCTGACGGTCTTCCCACTCCAGATGACCAAACAGGACGCAAGGACCAACAGGAAAGATGAATGGAAAAAATGACACCCTAGCCCTTGAAAGGCGGGACAGAAGAATTACATCCACTGAATTCCTTGCTAGTGGTCATGACCTTGGATGGGCAACCTGGAAGTCTCTAAATAGACTACCTGTGGAGCACGGGAGGTGCAAAGCACCGATGAAAGCCTGGAACCACACAGCAGAAGACACACGCAGCTGTGGATCAGTGCAGACCATGTTCCACCTGCTGGATTGTGTCGATGCCCCCATTTGTAGCCCAGAAGACCTGGCGGAACCCACCCTAGTAGTTGTGGCCTGTGCTCGATATTGGCAGAACGACATTTGAGATTGCTACGGATTCGAAAGAAAAATAACTTTTTTTCAGCTTTCACATTGCTCTGGTATGTTACGGTTATTAGATCACTGTTCTTGAAAGTGCATGCAAGTTTCAGGCTAACAGGTACTAAAGTTCAAAGCCCTTTTTTTTGTAGCATTTCCAGTTTCTTACAATTCACATTCTAAAGGTGTTAGGCCTTTGTTTCTCTGTCTCCTTTTCTTTCTTATTTTCTCCTTTTTACTCCTCTCTCGCTCTCTGTCTTCTCTCCAGATTCTCTGTCTCACAGTCTCACTCGCTCCCCACTCTCTAATTAAGACTGCAAAGATGGCAGTATGGCTGGAGAACAATTAAAAATGACAATTTACCATATCTTAATGGTATTGTATCGGGATCAAATGTGTGTGTGTGTGTGTGTGTGTGTGTGGGGGGGTGGTGGTGGTGGTAAGAGTTACAATTGCGGGAGGGATAAGCATATTCTCTCCAAGTACTTGTTCAAAGTGTTCACAAGCTACTGTCACTTTAGGAAATTGAATCTTTAATTATGAATAAAACTTTGAATTTTCACTATTGACTTACCTCATTAATTTTTGTCAAATGCTAAGGTTTCCCATGCTGAATCCCTCTCACAGACGAGCGTGGTCTAGTTAAATGTCACCATTGCAACAATTTACACCTATGTGCTCTCAGACCTGAAGTACGCAGAAATGCTTAGCGGTAGCGGAGTTGGACGATAGATGTGTGGAAGAATTAACTGGGACTGGTTATTTCTGGAAATGAAACAAATGATAGGCTACCGCTTTCCAAGCGTGGGAAATACAAAGTGTGGCATTAGTGCGTGTGAGAGGACTGAATTGTGTGATTCAATGCATGGTGGCTGGCAGCCCTGCATTAATGTGGCCCAGTGCTCAATCTAAACACCCTATGGTGCTCCTGTCCCCCTAACCCTCCATCTCTCTCCTTCTTCATTAGCGTGTTCAAGATCTCACTACCCTAGAATCACATGTCCTGCTCCCCACCTCAGCTGCTTCATTATGAATCTACATTAGTCATTGATTTTCCATCACCCATCTGTTGGCTATAATCATAATTTATGTTTTCCATTGACCTTTTCACCTCAGCAATGCTCCCGTGGCTACATCATTAGCATGGATCAGCTTAGCATGTATAGAGTGGATGGCCTAATGTGTGGTGGCACTGAGTGATGACTGACATTAAGGGTTTGTATGAGGCTGTTCTTCTGTTGTTTAACATTGTTGAAGACTCCTCGCAGGCCCTGTGTTTTATTCTCCAAGGTGTTTTAGGGGAATTCTACTCAAATATCATTGTTTGAACATCTGTGCTCAGTATATATTTTTCAAAAAGATACTCCTAAATGCTTACCCATGAGAAAAAGACCCTGCTCATAAGATTATAGTTGAATGGGTGTCCGGGTGGCGTAGCGGCCTATTCCATTGCTTACCAACACGGGGATTGCCAGTTCGAGTCCCTGTGTTACCTCCAGCTTGGTCAGGCATCCCTACAGACACAATTGGCCGTGTCTGCGGGTGGGAAGCTGGATATGGGTATGTGTTCTGGTCGCTGCACTAGCACCTCCTCTGGTCGGTCGGGGCGCCTGTTCTGGGAGGAGGGGAAGCTGGGGTCCCCCTGGTGAAACTCCTAACTGTCAGGTGAAAAGAAGCGGCTGGCGATTCCACATGTATCAGAGGAGGCACGTGGTAGTCTGCAGCCCTCCCGGGATCGGCAGAGGGGGTGGAGCAAGAACCGGGATGGCTCGGAAGAGTGGGGTAATTGGCCGGATACAATTGGGAGAAAAGGGAAGAAAAAAAAGAAGATCATAATTGAATCGGCTCCATGCAGTAGAATTTATTGAAGTCATAGGATTGCAGTATTATTCGTCATGAAAAATTACACATTATCTGTTTGCAGAACAACAAATTAAAAGTCAAATTACTTGAAATGGTCTTTTAGGATGTGGTAAGAGGGTTTAGTAAGTGTGGCTTTTTGTGTAGCTCTTTAGTGACGAGAATATCCTCAGTTGTTTGTAGTGTGGTTGCACAGCACATGTGCAAAATGTGACCATGTGACCATGTCTTGTCTTCTGTAATGTGAGCCCATTATATGCATGGCCTTTAACCCAGCCTTTGATGGAGGGCATTTGTATGGAATTCTTGAAATAGTAGCATCAAGCGGTTTGCCAGCTTGCTATTCAAAGGAAATTTCCATCTTTTTAATAAAAGCAGTAAATTCAAGACCAGAATTCACAAGAGATACTCTCGCTCACGCCTCCATTTATTAACAGTCATATAAAGATGGAGGATTCATATGTACCCGAATTGCACCTTTATTTCTTTAAATTCAGTTTTTAACCGGACCCACTTCAGCATGCTGTTGGAAAGTTTTAGTAAGTCTCCATACAAACTGGGGTCTGTACAGTCCATGGTGCTAGTCTAAGGTACGACACAGCATTCATTTTCTCTCAAGCATCTGGGGTATTTCATGGTAGAGTTTATATATCAAACCATTATTCAACCTTGCAGCCATGTAACATTGTAAGTGATGTGGTTCGTAGGAGTTTCTTGGGATCGTTGTGCACTTCATTAACAATAGCCTCTTTTGCAAGGGTCTCAGTGAAATTCCCTACATCTGCTTTTGATTTAGAAAAAAAAAAGCATGTCAGTTGTTGAGTGGTATTCATTATGAACACAAATCTGGAATACCGTTAAAATGACATCATTATGGTGCAGCTTAAGTCAAATGAGTAATGACTGTTGACCATGTACCTGTGTCACAGTGGCCAAGCCGTGGGGTCAACTCAATTGCATAAGAAGCATAAAGTGACCTTTTGACTCAGGCCAAAGGTTTTTGGGCTTCAGATGGGTAATGTTAGCCTGTTTAAATGTCATATTGTAGCATAAAGAGGGGGTTAGTGAACATTCAACTGTAGCAGGTAGGAATGACAGCAGTAGTCAGTTTTAATGCTGTCAAACTAGGCTGTACAAAACAAACTGTTGTTAGATATTGTGTGAAGCTGGATGTTGTGGAGCATGACATGTACGACATAAAGATTTAGGTATGAGATAGGGCCATATTGTCACAGATTGTGCTGCTTTTCTGTGTTCTTAATGATGAGAGACATAAAAGCTGGTGGCCTTCACATTTGTGTCCTAAACAAGAAGTTAAACACAGAGCAGGTCTCATTTTGTGGATTTTCATATGAAAATTTTAATGTTCTGATAATCCTGAGTCGAGGCAAATTCTGCAAAATATTGGCGTCAAGATGAAAAAGTTTAAGAAACCCCGGCCTTCATGAGCCAAGGTCTTCATGACTTAAGTCGAGCGAGAACTTCCAGGATGAATGAAAACAGACCCGTTCTCTCACACACACACACACACACACACACACACACACACACACACACACACACAATCCGTTCTCCTACTCACACATTTTCTCTCTTGCATTTGTTTGTGATTTGACCTCTGTAGCCAATTCACATCTCTATTCTGCCCTCTTCTTAGCCCTCTGCTTTGCTCCTTTCCGGCCTTGTCTAGTGTGGCTCGCTGGTGCAGTGCTTACACTACTGCCCCACAGCAAGAAGGTGCTGGGTTTGATTCCCACCTGGGCAGTGTTGGCACTGGGGGAGTTGCATGTTCTCCCCAGGCCTGTTGGTGTGCATGGCTATCTGTGTACACTCTGCGTGTTCTCCCCATGCTCAGGTGGTTTATCTCTCGACTAGGGGCCTTTCTGTGTGTACTCTGCATGTTCTCCCCATGCTCAGGTGGTTTATCTCTCGACTAGGGGCCTTTCTGTGTGTACTCTGCATGTTCTCCCCATGCTCAGGTGGGTTATCTCTCGACTAGGGGCCTTTCTGTGTGTACTCTGCATGTTCTCCCCATGCTCAGGTGGGTTATCTCTCGACTAGGGGCCTTTCTGTGTGTACTCTGCATGTTCTCCCCATGCTCAGGTGGGTTATCTCTCGACTAGGGGCCTTTCTGTGTGTACTCTGCATGTTCTCCCCATGCCCAGGTGGGTTATCTCTCAACTAGGGGCCTTGCTGTGTGAAGTTTGCATGTTCTCCGCATGCCCAGGTGGGTTATCGCTCAACTAGGGGCCTTTCTGTGTGAAGTTTGCATGCTCCCCCATGCTCACGTGGGTTATCTCTTGACTAGGGGCCTTCCTGTGGGAAGTTTGCATGTTCTCCCTGTGCTCACATGGGTTTCTTCCAACATCAAAAAGAACCCCAATAAAAACATGTAGAACACTCTCCTGTCCTGTCCCTGACCACGGCACAGATGTCCACCTGGAATTGGTCCCCGGGCGCTGAAGGGAAGGGCTGTCCACTGCTCCTGGGTGCCCCTGGAGGAAGAACAGCAGGTTGGGAAATATGGAAGGGAACATTTCTTCAGCTACCACTCCCTGCATTCGTGTGTGTGTGTGTGTTCTAGTGTGTAGCTGTAAGACAAAGTGTCTCGTCTCTCTTCTATTATTTAAGCACTTCTAGCTCAGTAGCTTTTGCAGAAGTTTGGAAGTTTTCTTAGGGGGGGAGGGATGAACAAAAGGCCACCAGACTGGTGTTTCTGTAATCCCGCATGATAAATCATCCACCAAGATTCCCACCCACTCCCAGAAACCACGCTGTGTCCTGTGTGTCTTGATTCATTTGTCAGACTATCACTGCGAGCTATCAAGCGCTTCAATCCCAAGTAGCTGCAACTTCAAGAACTTGAAAATAATCACAGCAGGCACTTTACAAGGTTAAACATCAGTGCCTGAATGACCATCACCAAGCCAAATTGGCTTTTGATGAGACTAAGTGAAAGTGGGTGGTAAAGAATGCCACGACAGCTAATTAGAAGCAATTAGGCAGGGGATTAAGCAGGTGCATATGTTTGAGGGGCTAACTGCACTAGTAATCGGTTTTAAATGCAGTTGGTGGGATAGAAAGGTTGACCGTGAGGTGTTGGTGTGATAATTCAAACATGATAACCTGTGCTTAACCTTTCTGTTACATTACATTGTTCCACAGTCACACACGAAGGCAGAGAATTCCTGCTAATCTTTCATTGTTAGGTAATTCTGGTGTGATTTGCCAAGAGGCATTCCCTGATGTTCATTCAAAAGCTCTCTATTCTTTTGCCTCTTAAGGGAAACGGTTCACAGCAACTTCCCATATAAAAGCCAGACGGTTTTTTTTTTTACTATATATTTTTTTATTGTTTTATATTTTTTTTCAGGAGGAAAAAAAAAGCTAACCCTTGCGAGCTCTGACATGATATATTATGGCATGCTTCGAACATCCCACAAAGAGCGAATAAATTGGCTTTTGAGCAGTTTGAGCGAGGACAGCACTGTGAATATGCCGTGGCTACTGTACCAAGACAACATATTTGCTTAAATTTCCAGTCCGACCGCTGTTGGCTGCAGCATCTTAGCAGGCTAGGGGTTAAGTTCGTTGTTCGGCCAGTGAGTTGTTTGAAGAGCTGTTTCTAGTTCAGCGGCCTTGCACACTTGAGTACAGACTCCGCTGAAGGGGTGTTGGGGGGGCTGGGTAGGGGGTGGAAAGATGAACAGATGATAAGTGCGTGAACAGGGGGCAGAGGTTGACTAACTGCTGTAATTGTGGTCAAATGGTGCGGACCCCTGTCTCTCTCACTGTCTTCGTAGGTGTGTCTCGGGTTTTCTCAAAACGGCCCGTATCTTCGGCTGTCTGGAAGGCATGCCTAACATGCACACTTTAACAAATGTTTGCATTAAGGGGAGATTTGTGTTTTAGTTTGTCCTTATCATGTATATCCGTGATCCATTGTGGTGATCTTGCACATGGGACCACCGCTGGACTCGGCTTTAGAGCGGCGTCTTATGGAGTAAATGAGCAAGGGCCTTAAGTCGGTCCTTTCAACAATAACAGCAGAAACTCTAGCGCCTCAAGACTGAGTACATGAAATAGAATAATCCTTGAACAAATGCGCACAAACGGACACACATGCGAAGGCGCAATTGCACATGCAAACACAGATACACTTTTCCATCCCAGGGGATTCGGCGCCGTATCTCATAGTTTATACACTCCCTATCTGTGTTTGTTTTTCCTTCATTTAAGTCATCAGGCGTGATTTCCCCTCGGAGTTCCCTGTAGTCCGCCGCCTTGAGGCCCTGCTATCGACTTCAGCTCTGGTTAGAAGTACATGCTGGGACGTTATGGAATCTCATGCGTGCTCGCTTCATGGGATGGGGGGAGCCCATGCTACGTTTAGGGAAATCTGTTTCTCTCCAGGGCACGCATGGGGAAAAGAAAAAAAACACCCCAAAAAACGAATGACTTTGAAACATGAGCTTCAGCACTCTGCCAGGCTTGAACTTTGGTGTTTTCCATGATTGAAAGACATTATATTGTACCTTATTATCATATTGCTTCTGTGAAATAGTATCTCCAGTGATTTTGGGATCATGGATGGGAGGCACAACAACATCAGCATATTGTAGACGTTGGTGCCATAAATGACAACAGTTTGAGAGTAAACAGAAATTGTATCTCCGTAATGGCTTTCTAACAAGGACCAGTTGGGAAGAAATTTGAATCCGAAATGTATGTCCATTTTAATTCAGGGTTTGTGTGCTATTGTTGCTCTTTTGGCTTTTACTTTTAATTGGTCTTTGTTTAAATCACTTCATACTGTTCTCAAGTAATCTAATTGGGGGCCAAGGAGCGAAGCTGCATAAGCAACCTATGTGTTTCTATCTTTTCTTATTATTACTCTTCATCTTCATCTTTTTTTTTCTTCTTCTGGTTAGTGTGTCTATGGCAGCCCATATAACCATATGGTAAAAAGTTGTGAAATTTGGCACACTTACTGGGGACAGTCCCATGATTCTTTTCTTCAACGAGTTTCATATCTTTGCCTTGAGTGCTCTAGCGCCACCAGTGGGTCAAAATTGGAGGTACCGTTATGCATGTCACTTTTAAACAGTACGCCCAATTTTCGAAGATGGTACCATTGGATTCCTTTGGATCACGCTGAGTTCAACGCGCCCCATGACGTCAATTTTCGCCATATTGATTTTATGAAAAAGTTTTACAAACTTTTCACAGGGCACAATCTTTGCCCAATCTTCACTAAACCTTTGCACAGATGATCTCAGACCAAGCCTCATAAACATTACGAGGTGGATTTTTTATTTTCGAAACTGTTCGTGACCGCCAATCGAAATCAGCGGTGAATTCACCAAACAGGAGATGAGGGCATATCTCAGCAACGGTTTGATGTATCAAAACCAGATTTGGTACATGGACTCAATACCCTATTCTGAGGAAGCACAAAAATTCTGCGTCATTTGACAACTGGGGGTGCTGCAATAAGAAGACTGTATTTTGGCTAATAGCTGTTGATGTGTTTTCCTTAAATAACTGATTCACATGTCTGGTGATACCATGGGAGGTCCCAAGGCCAAGACATGGCAGCTTGTCATATCAACCTACTTGATGCAGCTACCACATTGGATTTTATAGAAATGCTTAAAAAATATTCACAGGCCACAATGTTTACCCAATCTTCACCAACCTTGGCACAGATGATCTTCAGACCAAGCCTCACACAAGTTATCAGATGGATTTTTGATTTTCGAAACCATTCAACCATTACAGCCAAACCAGAGGCAAACAACCCAAACAGGACGTGAGCTCATATCTCAGTCAGTTACACCCAGTCTTTGGTCAATTGACATAAAACTTGCTATCAGTGCTTACAGGCATGCTTTTAACATGATCAGATCAAGTTGCCATGGCGATTCTGCCCTGCTGGACTGCTTGGCCCCCTCATCACTGCTTGCAGCTATATTTCTAAATGTTTGAAAACATTACAAATATAAACAAACCATTTACAGCCATAAGCTGTATATAACTATGCCTTTGCATTGTCTTTGTACACAATATCAGTCAATGAACAAATTTTTTCAAGACAAACAAAGTTCGGGGAGGGACATGATGCTGCAAGTGCAAATTCCACCTTTGAAAGAGCTTGACCATCTAAAATGATTTAATCATAAGGGGGGCAATTGTCTCCTTGGGGTTAGCGATCTTAATCGAGGATAATTCCACAGTTATGGATTGAACCCAGGCTCTCAGCCACTAACCTATTCTGTGGTCCAGATAGCGTGTTAGATTAAATCGATTAAAATTATTCCATATGCTGTAAGACTTGGAATTTTACAAAATGTAAAAGCAGAAATGTGTGGACTGATTTTTCTCTTTTTTTCTGTTTTGGAATCTAGTAATGTTCAGTTTGGGCCTTAATCAATAATTAATCTTTCATTCTGTCAGTCATTTATGGCCTCCCCCTCGAAGGATGCTGTCACGGGGAATTGTTAAGGTCTGTCTGTATAAGCTTATGAATGTATTCTTTTTGCCAAAGCCTCCATTACTCTTCTAGACCCTTGTCCTTGCGTTCCCTTTCACGCCAGACACAAGTTTTACTTATGCACCGCCCACATCTTGAGTGGGATGATGACTAAGCTGGTCAAGATCCTTCAGTCCTTTTAATGAGGGAGAGCAGTCCTTTTAGCATGCTCCATGGTTCACATCCCATCACTCAAACCTATTGTGAATGGTCTCCAAAGCAGCCAGAAGCTCCACAGAGGACTTGTGGTGGGGGTGGGATGTTAGCCACATATCACTGCATTTACCCAGTTCAATGAACTATTACTGATTGGTGCTCATTTGCATATAAATTGACAACTAATTCTCTTGCCCTTTCTTTTGAAAATTTTTAACCTGTGAGAGAAAATTTAGATTTTGTTTAACGTACTTCTGTGTTTGACCTCAAATTGATGCCAGTTTCTTTGGTTGGGCTTCAGCGCTCTTTCGAACCAAGGGAAGCTTATCCTAAAACACTGAGGGACAAATCTTTGTTCCCTCCTTTGGTGCCTGTATCTGATAGGACAGATAATTTGATCGTGATAAAGGAACATGAGTTTGGCCAGGCCATCCAGGTTTACCACACTATCGGCCTGTTTTTTTTATGTATTTATTTGTTTTTTTGCTGTCTCTTTCTATTAGTCTACCTGTCTGTCTGTTTGTCTGCCTGTCTCTCTGTCAGCCTCTCTGAGGGCATTCATTTAATTGATGGGATAGCGTTCTATCTTTGTCTAGGCAGGTCCTCTTATCTCCAGTCTAGTCTAGATTGAGGGGGGAGGAGAAGGATGGGGAGGTGATGGAGGGCAGGAAGGGGTAAGAGCCACGGGAACCTGGCCAAGCCAACAAATTGGCATCACCCCCCGCCCTCCCCCACCCAGTCATGCCCCACCCATCGTCTCATCACATCCCCTCTCCTGCCCTCTGACTCATATGCTCCTTGTATTCTTTAATTCTTTCTCTTTCTCTTATCCCTCAGCCAGCACTCTCTTTCACCTTTTTGTTCCGTCTGCTCTTCTCCATCCCAGTGATTTTTCTTTTCAATCCTCTAATGTCTCTCAGTCCGTTTTGAGCCGCTAGTGGATTAGGATTATAAATTGGTGCAGGTGGTTTGGAAAAGGGGAGAGTGAGGTACGGAGAGGGAGCGCAGGGTGGGGTATGGCGCGGGAGAGTGAGGGATGACAGAATTATGTGAAGGCCTGACTGAGCTCTCTGCCCTGTCTAGCCACTTGGCAGCTGGAACCCACACTGGTGCTAAGTATAGGTCTCTCTCTCTCTCTCTCTCTCTCTCTCTCTCTCTCTCTCTCTCTCTCTCTCTCTCTCTCTCTCTCTCTCTCTCTCTCTCTCTTCTGTGTCTCTCTTTGTCTCTCAAACAGACAACCAGGAAAAACACATCATTTCATTACCATATTTTTAGCTGCGTCAGCAGCTCCATTAAGCTATGCGAGCGTGGGGTCAGTTTGTATTGTTGTAGCTTCCTGTTAGTTGGGAGCTAAGCAGTGCTTTAGCAAAACTAGTTGTGTTAATATGGTGGCCAAGTTGTGTCGAGCACATTTTTTTCTTAGACAGGCAGGCGAACCGGTGTAATCCAAGTTCTGGCTAGTATTCACTGCGGACTCACTGGCGGGTTTGAAGGCTTGTTGACGCACTGACCTCAGTGACCGGTTAGCTGACTGCCTGACTTGCTGGCCTTTGACCATGTAGCTGAATGAGATGAGGAACTGCTCCTTGTCTCAAACCCCCCTGACAACCTGTGGCAAGGAAAGGTTCTCGATGATTCTCATCTGTCTCCGTCTGTCTTGTCTCTCTCTCTCTCTCTCTCTCTCTCTCTCTCTCTCTCTCTCTCTCTCTCTCTCTCTCTCTCTCTCTCTCTCTTCCAGTGCTTCTCTGTTCTTCCTTCTGTGTTATTGTTCTCTGTAATTCTGATCATTCATTACGACCGATTTCTCACTCTGACTTTTTGTCCCCTCTCATTCTCCTTCTTCTTCCAGTTCCTCTGTTTGCATTCTGGCTCTCCCATTGCGTATATAGATACAACTCCCTAATTAATTGGACTCAGCTGCCTTGACTCGCTATGGCATTTTGCTTCATTGCGAGAGAGGATTTCCCCCCTCCGTGAAGCAACGATTACACTGTTTCTGAGTAGAAACAGTAAAAGAAAAACACCCAACGGGGAAAAAAAAAACCCCACCCAAGTTTTGAAGAATATTATCATATGTGCCGACAAGCGTTCAATCACAGATACTAATCCCCTCCTCTCATCAATTTGTCTCTTTATCTTTCCATATCTGTCGTTCCTCCCTTCTCCTCTCCACCTCTTTTTTTCCCTCCCCCTGCTCTTCATTGTGTTGCGGTGGCTGTGGTATGAGAGAGGTGTCATTTGCTGGAGGATTTATGTTATAGATTAACTACGCTGTCGGTGACCAGGCATGCTGTCACCATCGACATCTCTAGCTGTACTCTTCCATAGGGGACATCCATCACACTCCGGCATGCACGAAGACACCCCCCCAACCCCCCCCCCCCCACACACACACACACACAAAACAAATGCAGACATATGCAATTGCATACTATCGTGTGTATATGCGAAAACGTTTGTACTGAAACATTAACGTGTCATAAGTACACATTTCTTGCACACAACACTGCATAGCAGCATGTCACCAAAGTGAAGTGTCAGAGCTTAAAAACTAAATTCGCCCTTACAAAGCTCTAACACTAACCTCATATGTTGCTAGCTTATAACTGAACTTGTTCCTTTACTCGTATGCTTCTTTTCCCCCCTCCTTTCTTCTGTTACTTTGCAGTCGGCATTGTTTGACCTGTTGGAACCCACTGCCAGGGTCCTAACACACACCGGCTCCTGGCAGCAGAGCTCTGCAATGCTTTACAATGTCAATTTGCTCCCGGTCAAATCCAGAATAAAGTACAAAATCTTGCTATTGACCCTCAAGGCTCTAAAATGGCCTGGTACCACCTTACCGAGCTGATTTTTTACATATGCTCCGTCTGCTCGCTCCTCTGCTCTGAGGTCGGTCTTATTCTCACCATCCGAGGCACCAGCTGTCATGCTTTTTGGAAATGGTCCTTTCTGTGTCTGTCTGTTTTTAAATGACAACTAAAACCCCACCTTTATAACTTCCCCTGCTTCCAGTGTTTCTGTCATCTGTTGTTTTTTTTTTTTTGGGGGGGGCCCCCTTTTCTCCCCAATTGTATCTGGCCAATTGCCCAACTCTTCTGAGCTGTCCTGGTCATTGCTCCACCCCCTCTGCTGATCCGGGGAGGGCTGCAGACTACCACATGCCTCCTCCGACATGTGGAGTCGCCAGTCACTTCTTTTCACCTGACAGTGAGGAGTTTCACCAGGGGGACGTAGTGCGTGGGAGGATTATGCTATTCCCCCCCAATTCCCCCTCCCCCCCGAACAGGCACCCCGACCGACCAGAGGAGGCGACAGTGCAGCGACCAGGACACATACCCACGGCCAATTGTGTCCGCAGGGACATCCGACCAAGCCGGAGGTAACACAGGGGTTTGAACCGGGGATCTCTGTGTTGGTAGGCTGTCATCTGTTGTTTTAACTTATTTGATTGCTTGTTTGTCGTAATGCTTTTAACTTTTTGTTCTTCATGCCTTCTATTGTGCATGTGGGGGCACTTGTGTGTGCATGCATGTGTGTGTGTGTATATACTCTTCATGTACAAGAGCATGCATGCACCTATGACTACATGACTTAGGCGTTTGTGTGTTTGTACTTGCCATTTGGAATATTTTCCATTTCATGTTTGATGGGCACAGGATATTGCTGAGTAACCCATCTGCCCCATCATCCTCCAAGGTAAACAGGTTGCTAAGCCTGAGCAGCCTCAGCACTGTGTAATGTTAGCTTTGGGTCTGGCTCCCACACATGGTCTGAGTTAGCATTAAGGCTTCGGCCACTGCCCAGGTCTTAGCATTAGCGCTAATATCAAGGCCTCACCGCTCAATCCAAACAAAGCTGGCCTCCATTATATAACGCACATTTTCCTCTCGGATCTGTTGGGGCATACCAGGATGTTTTCTTTGTGTGTATACGCAGAACTCTGAACATTTCCCCTGGTTTACTTAGAATAGGTTTTGCTGCTCTCCCAAATACTTAAAGGATTTGTGATGAGCTTTATTACCCAGCACCCCTGGAGGAGCCGAGTCTACTTTATCAAAAAACACGCCGCTAGCCTGGACTGTGTGGGGTCCAAAAGATTCAGCGAATGCTTCAGATGTGCTGATGGGTATCATCTGTTTATCACTTGCTCTCAAACCTTTGTTTACTTTTGTAGTTTTGTTGAAGAGAAAAGAGAGACATTGACACAAAAGACACACACACACACACACACACACACACAAATAAAAGCCAGCTGGGACACTCTCTTTATCATCATGAAGATGATTTCTTTTTTTTCTCCAGCAGGAAAAAAAAACCTTCATCCATTCAACAGCCCACAATCCCTTGAGCCCCCGGTGCTCGCTCCTAGCTAGTTCACCGTGTCACTTTTACTGACGTTTAAAAACGTCTTCCACTCCACCCCTCTGATCTCCAAAGAATCCAGAGGCCTGGTAAAGATCCAGCCTTTACAGCTCGGCAAGGCTGCAGATCAAGCTAACATGGAACGGCAGCACAATAAAGCTCACAGAAGGAGGTGTGGAAAAGGAAAAGGAAATTTGTGAGGTGCAGTTTGAACATATTTCAAGAAATGCAAATACAGAGAGCATTATCACGAGTTAAAACAGCTTGATAAGAGATGGTTCATGTACATGAGCATGCATGCACCTATGAGTGTCCCTGCCCCATTCAATGCATGCTCATAATCTGAGCTAACAGAGAAATATACATATGGACAGGTATCGATGTTGTCAGGGAACATTTAGTAGATATTGTTATCTGGGGTGACTTAAAAAACCATGAGTGCTTGCATTTTTTTTTAAATTTTTTGTGTGTGTGTAGCATGAATGCCCCTGAATGAGTATCAGACCGTCCACATTAGTGGTGCTCTGCTATACAGCACCACTAGGTAAAGTTAGGAGTAGCAGAGCGCTGTGTAATTCAGTTATAGTTAATTACAGAACTGATTTGTGGACATGGCAGTTGAGGTCACAAACGCAGTGAGAGGAAAAAAAAACTATTAATTTAAATGGTATTTTTATGTTTTGCTTGCCAAGTTAGTACTCGGCATCACAAGGTTTACACTGTAATACTAGTTTTCAAAGTACAATGGAAGCTGTGATTGGCTGTGAGTTCTCCCAAAATGGCTGGGTGGTCCTGTCTGTCTTTGGTGACTTCTGATGCCGGGTTTATAAGTGTGTGGGATGCAGCGATGGCAGAGCTTGTGTGTGTGTGTGTGTGTGTGTGTGTGTGTGTGTGTGTGTGTGTGTGTCCACTCAGCACATTCTCCCAGGGTGTGGGGGTACATCTGTGGCACACACCCTGTCCTGGCACCCAGCCAGGCCGCCCTCCCTTTCTACCTCTCCTGCCCCTCTTCTTTCCCCTCCTCTTCATGCTTTCCTCTTTTGCCTTCTTTTCCTCCCTACGTCCTGTCTTTCCTGCTCTTGTCCTTACCTCTCGCCACTTTTTCCACCTCCCCTCCTGCAGTGTCATTCTCTTCTACCCCTTACCCATCATCCTCTTCACTGATCACTTCCCCCTCTTTTGCCCTCTGTTACCTTTGTTTACTTTATCCTACCTATCCATATGTATTTGTGTGTTTATGTGTTAGTTTGAGCATGCTTGCTCACGAGTGTTATGACTCCCTCCTCTCGTTTTCTCCTCCTTCTCTTGCTTCTGTCTCTGCCAGTTCTCTGCCAATGTCTCTCTTGCTCTCTCTCACTCCTTTTCTGTACTCTCCTCTTAGTCATTCCTTCATTTCCTTCAGCACAGCCACCAACCCCTTGCTATCTCCGCTGGGCCTTATTTCCACCACTACCAGACAGATGTCCCAGTGGCAAGTTTGTCCCTACACTTCAGTCTCAAACCAACACTAAACTGTTAGTCCACCCATCACTATGGCAGGTCTGAAAAGAGAGAGAGGAGAGAGAGAGAGAGAAAAAAAAAGCCGACTTGGTGCCACAGCTCATGAATCACACAGTTGAGACCCTGAACTTAAGCGTCTGGCAGATTTGAAAGCAAATGGCTCTATTCCAACTTCTCTCTGCTTGATTACTGACGTGTACCTGAATAATGGTAGTCCCTGTTACGGGCCGGGTGAATAAAAATGGCCGCCTTCTGGGTTGATGCCAATAAGCATCTCCAAGCATCACCTTATGATGAATTACAAGATGTGGGTACATCGTACTGTGGGATAAAGCTGAATCAGAATCATGTTTATTGGCCATGTAGGTTTGCACATACATGGAATTTAACTCCAGTTTCTGGCTCGCTCAGTGTACTTCACATAGAATAACAACACTACAACACAACAATCTCCATATTTATACACAAGGATTGACTATATACAGGTGAAATAAGAGGCGATAAAGTGCAGTGGTGGAGAGAATATATCAGAGATGCTGAAATAGATGTTAGCAGGGTACTTGCATACATGTCTGAGGTAGATGAACATGACGGAGTGTACCAGTATACGTACAATGTACAGTACAGTATATACAACATGGTTGGATTGGCAGTGTTAAGCGCTCATTTGAATGACACTCCACGGAAAGAAACTTTTTATATCTGGTTGTTTTGGGGGTACAGTGCTCTGTAGCGCCTGCCAGAGAGGAGGAGTTGGAACAGGTTGTGACCAGGATGTGGTGGGTCTGCAGTGATGTTGCCTGCCCGTTTCCTGGGTCTGGCGATGTGTAAGTTATGAATGGAGGGCAGGTTGGCACCAATGAAAAGCTGAAGAGTTTAACTGCCATAAAAGCTAGACACTGCCATGCAAAAAGGTGCAACTTCTAATGATTCTGCTAATTCTGCTTTCCTCAATACCCCTCTCTCACCCAGTCCCTGGATTTAACATTTTAAAACTGGCCAGACTAGCTGAAGGTTTTTATTTTTGATTCACTTCTTGAAGATGCAGCAAGCTCCATGTCGGTTTTGATTTGCAATTGTTTTGTAAATCTTTTTTTGTACTTATTTGTTGTCTTGTGGGTCACAATGACAGATTCATTGTGCCTGAAATAACATGCTCATTGATATTATTATTTACATAACTATCAGAAGTGTAGTGCATTAACGGCAGTGTGGTGCATTAGAGGCAGCAGTGGTGCATTAGCAGCAGTTTGGTGCATTAGCGGCAGTGTGGTGCATTAGCGGCAGTTTGGTACATTAACGGCAGCATTGGTGCATTAACGGCAGTGTGGTACATTAGCGGCAGCAGTGGTGCATTAGCAGTTTGGTGCATTAGCAGCAGTGGTGCATTAGCAGCAGTGTGGTGCATTAGCGGCAGTGTGGTACATTAGCGGCAGCAGTGGTGCATTAGCAGTTTGGTGCATTAGTGGCAGTGTGGTGCATTAGCAGTTGGCTAGGCACCTGGTAAAAGGGGTCTTGTTGGGACGCCTCCGTAGTTGAATGTTTAGCATGCATACCACATGGTTGCATGGTCGCAACCGTCGCCGGTTCGAATCCAGCCAGCAGCCTTTGCTGCATGTCTCACCTCTCTCTCTCTGTCTCTGTCTCTGTCTCTCTCTCTCTCTCTCTCTCTCTCTCTCTCTCTCTCTCCCTCTCCCTCTCTCCCCATTTCCTGCCTGCCTCCACTGTGACTATCTAATAAAGGTATAAAATTGCCCCAAGAAAGGGGGAGGGACTTGGTTGGTGTGTCTGTTTAAAGCTTGTAGGTGAACTGTGGTCTGTGCTGGTTTCTACCTACTTCACTTAGTTTACAGAGTAATATGACTCAGAATCTCCACATCGGAAAAGTGGTTAGCGAGAGAGCGTTTTTATGTGTGTGTGTGTGTGTGTGTGTGTGTGTGTGTGTGTGTGTGTGTGTGTGTGTGTGTGTGTGTGTGTGTGTGTGTGTGTGTGTGTGTGTGTGTGTAGGCTCCATACTAGAGAGGGAAATTGAGAAAGGTTTGATCTCCATTATTGCGTCAAAACTTTGTAAACACACACACGCACACACACACACACACACACACACACACACACACACACACACACACACACACACAATGTGAAATAGACTTTGTGCGAAAGAATGGCTGTCTTAAGTGTTGTGATTAACATGCATTTGGAGAGTACTTTTTGCCTTGAAGGGCACCAAGCTGTCAAAGTGAAGGATGGAGCCCTGGACTTACTTTTTGCCAGTCACTGAAAAACCTTGTCGAGTGTGTGTGCGCGCATGCACGTGCATAAACACGGCCAGTCATTCAAAATTCCTGCGTGAGCCTGTGTGAGGTTTTGTGGTGTATTTGAACTGCACACAGACTTGTGTGTTAAGAGCCTTTGCCCGGCATTTCTCCCTGTCATGATCACCACAAGTTGTCTTCAGATTACAGTGTTGACTGGACTTTGGTTCCTAGCCAGCTGATCCCCTCTGTCGGACTGTGGGTCCTAGCCAGCTGATCCTGTCTGTCTGTCTGTCTGTCTGTAGGCGTACCCTGCTCTGTCCCGAGCTTCATCCTCATCCTCGGTTGAACTTTTCACGTGACTCAGTGGCTCAGGGCAGAGCATGTTGTCTGCTTGTTTCTGCTCCATTCTCACCAGGCTCCTGGAGTGGATGTCCCGTTTCACCCTCATTTGCAAGATGTGTCACAGCCAAGCACGTAATTGCCACAGGAGATACGTCTCCCCCAATGTATTAAAGAGGGAAATTGAACCCCCCCCCTGCCCCTCAAAATTGTCATCCATCAATGCAGGTTCAAGCTGATGAAACTGCACTGTCAATTAGTTTTCTGTGTTTAGTTACGCTCGGTCAGGGGGAGGCAGCATTGAGCCTAAGTGTACTACAAAAGAAGATTGTGTGTGTGTGTGTGTGGGTGTGGGTGTGTGTGTGTGTGTCACTTTCCAATTAAAGAGAGGCAGAAGAAGCAGGCAGAAAGTGGACTGATAGGGGGTGTCCGGGTAGCATAGCGGTCTATTCCATTGCCTACCAACAAGGGCATCGCTGGTTCCAATCCCTGTGTTACTTCCGGCTTGGTCGGGTGTCCCTCCAGACACAATTGTCCGTGTCTGTGGGTGGAAAGCCGGATGTGGGTATGTGTCTTGGTTGCTGCACTAGCGCCTCCTCTGATCGGTCGGGGCACCTGTTCAGGGGGGAGGGGGAACTGGGGGGGAATAGTGATCCTCCCACGCACTACGTCCCCCTGGTGAAACTCCTCACTGTCAGGTGAAAAGAAGCAGCTGGCGACTCCACATGTATCAGAGGAGGCATGAGGTAGTCTGCAGCCCCCCCCCCCCCCGGAACAGCAGAGAGGGTGGAGCAGCGACCAGGACGGGTAGGAAAGCGGCGTGATTGGCCAGGTACAACCGGGGAGGGAAAAGGGGCGGGGGGGATGTGATGGGACCAAAATAGCCTGTTTGGTTGAAAGGTGATGTTAACACCAATGCCATATTAAGGCCGAAGCTGCTCGCTCCAAACCACGAGATCTGTTAACGTACCTACTCCTGACGGGTGAGACGGCATTGAAGGCTATGCCAGTTTATCACATTACCCTTTCACTCTGGCGTATTTCACATTTAGCTCACACTGGGGAAGAGCTCGAGTTCAAAGAGCGCCTACAAAAGTACGCATTTACGAAAGGGAAGGAAATAACAGCCAAGCTTCCTGTTGAATCAGTGCACTGGGTTTATCAAGGCTGAATACTGTGTACAGCAACAAGGCACATCCTGCCATTCTCCAGACACCGGTCGGTCCAGACCGTCCTCCGTGGCGCTCCTGGGGGGGGGGTGCTTGGCACCGGTCATTCACGGGAAACAGATGTTGCGTTTCCCTTCATCTTCTAAGCAGCGTTGCTTAAAATGCAGCGGCCCCAGCAGCGCTGTCCGAAAGGACCGGTCCAAAGCGGAGAGGGAGGTGTGTGTGTCTGTCGGTCAGCGTGTCGTCAGCAGGGTTTGGAGTTTGAACTCTGCCGGGGGATTTTAGACGCTGTGAACCGACAGGCCCCCATCCTGGGAACTGGAGCTACTCCAGCCAGATCCCGTGTGACGTAATGCTGCGGGGGCCGAGTGTGTTGTGTGTTCGGCGTGACGCTTGGAGCTTGGGAGTGTTTGTGTGGCGGTGTGTATGTCTCGACGTGTGTTTGTTTGTCTGTCTGTTTTGTACGTGCGTATAAGCAAACTGATACTGCCGTGGTATTGGCACATTGTCACAGCAACCCAGTTGTGCCAGTGACCTGTTTTTTTGTGCTACATTAGACTGAATTAACGTTCTACACGCACACACACACATACACACACACACACACACGCACACAAAGTCTCTCCATCCTCTAGTGTTCTTCAGCCTGCTCATGGCACCAGGGCATTTGGAAGCTTTATTAGATTCGTTGTGTAGTTGCATTAAGGTTCAGTGTGTAAGTGAATTAAGAGGTTTTCTTGTTATATGACATGTGCGTGCACGCACAACACTTACGAACAGCTGGAATCCATATATTTTTTAGTTTATCGAGGCAGCTTTCGGTGCTTTAGGGGTTGCTGTGTGCAGTTCAGCCACTCAGAACCTGTTTGTCGTAAAGGGGAATAAAACCTATAGAGACATCGTTGTAATAGTGGACATTCATGTTACTCCGACAGCTTTTCATTTTGAAGGGGTATATTTTTGATACAGAGCGGTGTCCCCTTGCCTCTCCCCTTAAGGCCTGTGAAACAAGACAACAGTATCAGAGACACAGTGATGTGTTGAATTTACAAGTCTATGGTTTGACATTGTGTATTTTCAGTTAGGTGATATCAGTATCCTGTATTGTTTTGTTTTTTTTCTCCATTTTTTATTTTTTATTTTTTGGAAGACTGTAGATGCCAAGTGTGCCATTGATGATACCGATTTGCCCTTGCTGGCCACTAGTTTTGTTACGCTGTGCATGTGTAAGTTGGTGAGCACGTTCGTGTGCTTGTGTAGATATATATGTGTGTGTGTGCGCTTGCTCCAAGTCTAACATGCAGGCAGTCATTTAGTGATGCAGTGCTGCATCACTGTTGTCTGAATCACAGTCCACTGTGGGCCGCAGCAGTGACTGTTGTCCCTGTGGCCCACAGCTCTGAAATACAGACGAGACACAACTCTGTGTGTGTGTGGGTGTGCGGGGGGTGCGGGCGTGTGCATTGGCATGGGCTTTTGGTATCTGTGTATTGGATGTTAGCTGTTTGTCATATCTTCATGGTTTATATCTGTGTGTGTGTGTGTCTGCTAGTGTCTTGAACTCCAGTGTATAGAGCTCTCTCTCTCTCTCTCTCTCTCTCTCTCTCTCTCTCTCTCTCTCTCTCTCTCTCTCTCTCTCTCTCTCTCTCAAAAATAGCCCTCATGGAGTAACTTTTATCAGTCTATAAGTAGTTGGTGAGGTGTGGTCTTTAATGAAGTACACTGTTTCTGTTTGTGTGCTTAGTTTGCTCATTTTGTGTTGTACATCAATAAACCAGGTAAATGTAGCAGTCAGTGAACTATGAGGACCATTGAGAACTTGGCTTATCCGAGTCTTCGTATGAAAGACATGGAAATGGACCGGCAGCAATATTTCAGATGGGCAAACAGCTTTATGTAGAGTACATCAAAGTACATCAAATTGTGTACGTATGTGTGTGTCTGTGTATTTCATGTTTGTTTTGTACAGATTCAGACACGAGGAAGTGGTTGGCCTCATTGTTTTCCTCTGTTTCTTCCTCAGTCTGTTTCTTGTTTTTGTTTTTTTTGTTTTTTTTGGTCAGTGGTTGAAGGTAAATGAGTGCCTGTTTGTGTATGTTCTCTGTATATTTCTAAAATTAGATGGAGAGCAGATGCGGTGTATTTGAGTGCACATGTGGCCAAATGTGTGTGCTTGTTTGTGTGTGTGTGTGTGTGTGTGTGTGTGTGTGTGTGTGTGTGTGTGTGTGTGTGTGTGTGTGTGTGTGTGTGTGTGTTCGTTCATGCAATGCCTCTTGAGTCAGCAGTGGCAGAGAGATGGGGACAGGGAAGTGGGTCAGTTATGCCCACTAGAGAGAGAGAGAGAGAGAGAGAGAGAGAACTGGAGTTGGAGAATGTCTGGGAGCTGTGAAGGGAAAATTGGGAGGATGAGTGTTAGTTAATTGAGAGAAATTACGCAAGAAGAGGCAAAAAAAGAAAAGGACAAGAAAAGAGAATGGAAGAGCTTATAGACTGCTAACCTGAGATAATAACGGGAGGTGTGGACAGTAATGGAGGAGCTTATGTTCAGAGGCAAAAAAAAAAAAGTACCTGGGTGTCCAGGTGGCGTAGCGGTCTATTCCATTGCCTACCAACACGTGGATCGCCGGTTCGAATCCCCTTGTTTCCTCCGGCTTGGTCAGGCGTCCCTACAGACACAATTGGCCGTGTCTGCGGGTGGGAAGCTGGATGTGGGTGTGTCCTGTTCGCTGTACTAGTGCCTCCTCTGGTCGGTCGGGGCGCCTGTTCAGGGGAGAGGGGGGACTGGGGGGGGGGGAATAGCGTGATCCTCCCAGGCGCTACGCCCCCCTGACGGAACTCCTCACTGTCAGGTGAAAAGCGACTCCACGTGTATCGGAGGAAGCATGTGGTAGTCTGCAGCCCTCCCCGGATCGGCAGAGGGGGTTGAGCAGAGGTCGGGATGGCTCGGGAAAGTGGGGTAATTGGCCGGATAGAATTGCGGGGGGGAAAAAAGGGCGGGGGGGGGATTAAAAAAAAAGGTACCGAGCAGAATAGAGCCACACAGATGGAACTCAAACCTGAGAAAGGTCAGAGGCAAGCAAACTCACAGCATCACCCAGCACTAAAAAGTTGATCGTTTCCTGCCTTTCATGAAGCCTTTTTTTTTTTTACTTTTAAACCAGATTGCTTTATCCTCCATCAAGGCAGTATTTAACAGAGCTGCATATTTATTGGAATAGTTGGACCTCTCCTGGTTTGAACGTTGGGAACTCGGTGCATTTGGCGCGGCTCACAGGCCTGAGCCGATGGATCTGTGAAAGTCAGCCCGGTGGTCAAACAGACCTACAGGCTGCACACACAGGCATAACTGGACCAGTGCTACAGAAATAAGCATCACTGATTGCATTAAGGCATCGGTCTCACAGACGAGCACACGCTGAATGACACTGACTGACATATGCCCCCTGGTGGTAGTGTTGATACACTTGCCACGTGCAGAGACGAAGGCTGACATGGCATTCTGTCGGCCACGAGGGATGAACAACTCACTCCCACATGAGTTACAATACAAGTGAGGAAGAAAAGAAATGCTGCAACACCCTGTGTCTGCACTCTGTGAGTTTTGATATAAGCACATAAAGACGTACAACTTCCTTAAACCTCTTTCTTTCTCTCTGGGTTTCTCTCTCTCTCTTTCTCCATAGCACCTTAACCTTATTTTTCCATTTCATTCCAGCTGGATTACTTGCCTTCGCATCTTCAAGGGTCCGCGAATGGAAAATCGCTTTCAGATCCTAGTTTGTGGGTGTGCGGAGAATGTTAATACTTGATCCTGGAGATCATCGTGTGTTATCAGTGCGGATAGCTGGTGAATGCCCTTGTTTGCCAAATTAGTCAGGCACTCACTCATACTGTGCATGTACTAGCTCCAGCAAATGATCATACATACAAATATATACATGTTTTGACATCTTAATACTGTTTAGAACACACACACACACACACACACACACACACACACACACACACACACAGAAATATTGTACAACCTAGTGAAATGCCCACACACGCTGTTCCTGCATCTCTTTCATAGATCGTAGTAAGAACATTGACATGTCTGCTAGATCCATTTGCACTACAGTCTGAATCAAATCCTGGAAATGTTTTTTTATTTCCTTGTGTGGATGACTACAATCAATGAAATCAGGGACATTGTAAACAAGCCAGTAACAACAGAACACAGCCAGAAGATGGCTTTACAGAACCCCCCCCCCCAACATTTTAACACTGACTTTAATTGACTTGGAACTGGTGTCTCTCCATCTTTAGTAAAGCAAAGAATAGATGTCATCTGGTTAGAAATGAGACATCTGGGATGAGACATCTGCATTTCTCCGCACTGAGAAGTCAGGCATATTGTTCAGTGTGAGTTAAGCAGGTTTCTGCAGTTTGTTTCGGCCTGGTGCTACGCAACGACTCCTGACAACAAATCACCCCATAACGTTTTTCCATTCCTCATCGACCTGATTCAAGGTGCGCACATGTGGCCGACTTGCAGCTTTGAAAGACCGAGCAATCAAATGCCATGCAGTTGGAATTTTTTCCTTCAATCCCTTTCCTGTTGGGTGGATATGAGGCAATTTCTGTAAATGTTTCACAGAAGGAACCACTTTATTTGTAATGCCTTGTCTCCAAGTCTAAGGCCCCATCTATTTTGTTCTGATCAGAATAGCCAATGGTATAAGGTTTAGGGGCTCTTCATTTTCTTGGGGTGGGGATTATGGTGGATTTATCTATGGGGAAAATAGACAGCTCTGGCTTGTCCCATGTAAGCCATGCCTACAAAGCATTGATGAAGTGTCTGAGTGCATCTCCTATTAGATTTTGAAATTCACTGCTCTGGAAAAGCATTGCTTTGGAAAGCTGCTTTCATCTCCCTCAAGAAGTTTGGAGAAAATATACTTTTGTACATGTGCTCCAAGTCTTGCACGTAGCCAAGTCTTCCATGTAGGCAGCCATTTAGTGATGCAGTGCTGGATCACTGTTGTCTGAATCACAGTCCACTGTGGGCTACAGCAGTGACTGTTGTTCCTGTGGCCCACAGCTTTGAAATACAGATGAGACACAACTCTGTGCGTATGTGTGTGCGCTTGAAAAGCTCTATTCCTACATATGTAGAAGGACTATAAGCATATATGCTTTTAGACGATGATGTATGCAGACTGTAAAAGGGTTTGCAGAAACTTGCTAGTGGTTCTTGACAAATGACAGGCTGTTGGTACAGAAGAGCCACGTTTCACCATACAAATAAACCAACACACTAAACAGGACACTGTACAGTAGCATCAAATCCCGAATATTGTTTGGAGATGTTGAAAATGAGGAAGCTGTTTCTGACTTTCATCTGTAGCTGTACAGTATGTATTGCCATTATGCTTGAATTACAGTACGTTGGAGTTTAACAAGAGCTCACGTACATTTGAGGTATCATGATCTGACATCTCAGATTTTGAGATCTGTGGTATGATGTCTGTCTTTTTCAAGCAGAATATGAATATGTGGTGCTCAACCCTCCGTTAACATTCATATTAATTTCAAAGACATCACATCGCACAGAGGAAGCCATTTGTAAACCGTTAATTGGGAATCAGCTTGTCGGTGGTCCAGTGCAGTGTTGTTTGTTTTTGGTAGAAAAGGGTTTGGGGCTGGATGAGATTAGTGACAGCGTGCTGTCGTGTGTTTGTGTAATGCTCCAGTGTGGCAGTGGGGGGCAGACCACGGCTGTCCGTGACCACGGGCACAGTCTCCACACTCATCTAGCAACGGTTGCCATGGAGACAAGACTGGGCCATCACAGTGAGCAGGCCATACCTAATGGAGAGAAACAGAGGGCAGTGTTGAGCCCGGTGACAAGAGGACACACTCGTAGTCCTATATTGAGTGTATTTCCACATCTGTGTAGTGATGTTTGAGTTCATGACCTCTTCATCTAAAGAACCATTCATTACTGATTGCTATTGTTGTTGTTGTTTTTTTAAAAAAAATTAATCTAAAGAGTCCTGTAAAAACAGTATTTCTATTCTGTCACCTCAAATAGCCTGCATCTCTACCTTGATCCTTATCCAAAGTTTTGCATTTGGTTATACCTACAGAACCACAACAAACAATTAAATTACTACTAAATTCAAAAACCAAAACAAAAGTTACTAGCCAGCGTCAAAAATTGACAGTTATCGACCTTCACCTGTACAAAGACTGATGTAAGATAATGAATGTAAGATGTAAGTAAGATAATAAATCATTCATTTATCCATTCAGTGTGTATTGGCTTAAGGGTATTAATGACTGTTTTCCCATATCTGATAGCAGTACCTTTTAGTGATTCACACAGTCCAACATCCACAGTCCAACAACATACAATGGTTTAGGGTCTCTCTGGACAGTACAGAAAGGGATAGTTTGGATTTATTAATGTTAGGTGGTATGCGTTACCATGAGATGGTTATGGATGTATGGACATTAACTTGGTCACCGATTCCCATGGTCAGAGATCTGGCTGCTAGTCCCAGCGAACGGACAAAAAAAACCCCAGCAGTAAATGGGGTCAAATGGGGTCAGCTAAGTAAAACGTATTAATCCACAACGAAAACACGTAAGAAAAACTGGTAACCATTCACACACACCAATACAACCTCTTTGGCGTATGTCCAGTGCTTGATTCTCCTCTTGGAACGCTGTGTATCTTGGAACTGCTTTTGGTTGTTGAAGAACACCTGCTTATTACTATGTACTGCAGCCTGTTCACATATCACCCCACCTGTCGGCTTTTTTTTTAGCGCTAGCTTTTTTTTTTTTTTACAGAAAACAGTAGTGTTTTCAGAGGAAACCAGTTTGCCGTTTTGCAGAAAATAATGGCGTACACCTGTGCTTTGCCTGGCTGTAGCAACAGCGACCTTTCCGGGTCACTGCATATATTTCGGCGGTTTCCGATATGTGATTTAGACGGACGGTTGTGGCTGGTTGTGCTCTGTTCAAACATCCATACTGGCATGAACAAGCTAGAAAGAATTTTGTGCGTGAACTGTGCGTTTCACATACAATGTTTATGTTCCCATACATCCAGAGGAGAAAAGCAAGCGCCGAGTTAAAAGCACTGCTCTGCCCACACGAAAGTAGTGATGCTAGCTAATGTTACATACCTTTGCCTCTCTCTCTCTCTCTTCTGCTTCCACCTCTTTCTCTTTTTCTGTCCATTTCATGTTCATCTGACGGAGTGCTAAATCTGTATATCCAGGCACGTAAAGACATCCATTGGGGTTGGTAGTAAAAGGTATATCTTACAAATTCAAATCAACTCAAAATCAACAATGACTACGTCAATCAGTGTTGATAAAAAGTCAATTAGCTGATGGGCGGCATGATATACTTTCCTCTGAAAACACTGCGCTTTTTTTCTGTAGCAGCAGTTCACACTGTCTTTTCTCAGTGCATTTTCTTAGAAAACAGCTGATGGGTAGCGTCACAGATGGACCTCCCTTCTTGGTCTACAATAATCAAACCCTTAGCTTTTAGAGGGCATACAGTTAAAACCTGACCTGGGATCAGTAGTTAGTTAAGGAAAATGTCAGTTAATTGTGGATGGCTGATGCTGATTGGGGTGATTAAGCAGCGATTAGCCCTCACTATCTGATTATCTGGAGCCGTGCATGGATTGCTCACTAAGGAATGGAGTCAGGATGATAATGGATAACCTGTAAAATAGTTCATAGCTTTAATTCTAGCTTATCATAGCAGCTGAATGATATAAAGCCATTTGTCTTTAAAGCTGACGCCTCTGACTGCATCCTGCATCCTCGGTTTAACAAAAGCAAAAGAAATTCAGTGTGAAGTTAAGCTCTAATCATAGCCTCTGTCTGGTAATGTGTCCCTTGATGTTGAAGAGAGGGGGGGGGGCGACTGAAGAGAGGGCAACAACAACAATAAGGATGACAACAACAACACACGTTGTTTGTTACTTTAGGTGCCAGACTGTTTGTGTATTCAACAGTGATACAACACTGTGCATGTCCAAACAGAGGCGGCTGCCAAATCTGAGTTGGCTAAGCCTGAAAAAGAATGACATGGCATATTACTGTGTTTGTGCTTTTATCAGTCAGCCCAGTGCTTTGTGTTTGGAGGAAGACGGTATTGCTTCATCTATTAGAAGGGGCTTGGATGTAGAAATGCTCTTAGATTGCCCTGTGAAACTCGCGTGCATAACAAAGAGCCTGGAGATCACCCAGGGACTGGGTAACCAACAGCTGGGAGCCAACAGCCGTAACTACCGCTCAACAATATACGTATAAATGTTATAAACAGGTCACTTAAAAATGCCTGTGTAGCATAAACACAACTGCGGGTTTTGAATATTAATCAAGTCACCGGGGTTCAGGTGTCAAATATGCGATGACGTTGTTTGTCTCGAACGTGGGCTTATTCAAGTCTGCAACTGCCGCCATTTCCAAATCATCAGAAATCAGTTGAATCGTTCCTTTCCCAATACTGCTACCCGGTGAGCAGGGGGATCAAGTTTCACTGGAGTTCTGTTTTTCCATGCTGTGAGTACAGATGTCCACCGCCAGTGGAGGGTCTAGCTGGTGCCATGTCTGCTCTGCATGTCTGAGCAGGGCCTTGGCTGGCTGATCAGAGCCGGGGAGGGCTGGCTGCTCTCGATGGGAGAAAATGCCTGGAAAGAAGTGGAGCTTTTCACATTTCAGCTGCGACAAAAACTCGTTTGATGTTACGTCTGGCTTTCTCTGATGAGGTCTTTTCAAAATGACAGTTTTTCTCTCTTTCGTCCTCTATCTCTCCCTCTTGCTTTTGTTCTCTCCCCGTCCCCCTCTCATTATCTTAATTGTTCTTTCTTTATTTCTCTTTCCATATTCCTTCTTAATCTACTTCCCCCCACTCTCTTTCTGCCATGGTTGCATGTCTCTTTTCCAAAGTCTTGCTCTGTTTGGGAAGGCTTATGGGAAATCTGTGACAGGTGGGACGTGTTTGGGGAATATGTCATCTCTGCTTATCTGTTTGAGCAGGGATTTGGACAAACTGTTAGCCCTCCCAATGCATAAACACAACTACCCAACCACTCCTAAATACCCTCCCAACTACTCCTGATGCTTTCGCTGCCTGTCCACCACCAATAGTCAAATGCAGCCAATCCATAAAGAATTCATTGCAAAGCCATCAAGAGACCAGTTTTGCCGAAGCATCATCAGTGACAAGATTTGAAGATTTATGAATCAAAATCAGAATTGTGTAAAATTGTATCATCAAGTTGAGGGGAAAATATGAATCAAATTGGAATTTTTTTTAAACCCCCCCCCCTTTCTCCCCAGTTGTACTTGGCCAATTACCCTATTTTCTGAGCCATATCGGTCGCTGCTCCACCCCCTCTGCTGATCCGGGGAGGGCTGCCGACTATCCCATGCTCCCTCCGATACATGTGGAGTCGCCAGCCGCTTCTTTTCACCTGACAGTGAGGAGTTTCGCCAGGGAGATGTAGCGCGTGGGAGGATCATGCTATTCCCCCTAGTTCTCCCTCCCCCCTGAACAGGTGCCCCAACCGACCAGAGGAGGCGCTAGTGCAGCGACCATGACACATACCCACATATGGCTTCCTACCCGCAGACACGGCCAATTGTGTCTGTAGGGACGGTCAGGTTTGAATCCGGGAAAAAACCTGGGATTCGAACCGGTGATCCCTGTGTTGGTAGGCAACGGAATAGACCGCTACGCTACCCGGATGCCCCTTAGAGTCGAACTAGAATTCTTATGCACACATTAATTATGGACACACAGCTTCCTTAAGAGCAGCATTTTAAACAGCAAGGATAGGGTAGGCTTAAAAAACAAAGGTCTCAACAGCCTCCAAACTGGCCTAATAAGGGTCCATATCCACATGGGCAGTGATTTTTTTTTTTTTAATTTTATTCGTCATCAGAGCCAACATGTTAGTCAATCTAGGGGTCATTATAACATAGTACACTAATGATCCAGGCCCAAGCCACATAGTAGCACTTAATTGGCTTATGGTGTTAGTCTACTTTGCTGTGGTTTGAGGGGGCTAACTAGTTACTTTAATACTTAAGTAGAGGTGAGTAGTGTGACCTTCCTGACCTTAGTTTGTTGAGATGGTAGAGGACTTTGCTGGTAGATTTAGCATTTATGCGTCTTAATGTTATTGCTCATGCAGTGGTTCTCTATAAGACAAACAAAAAAACTTGATATCCAAATATTTTTAAGGTAGTCAGCTTTTACACTAGTCAGCAGCAATGAGAAAAGAGAGAGGGCTTTTGGTGTAATGTTATTTGACCTAACACCTGAATCTGAACACTGAAGTGTACACCATGAAGTGGCACCATGCTTTAAAATCATATCATCAATAAATCCATTCCGGTCACATACTGTGATGGCTATGGGAGATTTGCACAATTGTCATTCAGATCAGTTCCCTGGAAGCTTTGTTTTTGCTAAGCATTTTGTCTGCCGCCATGCACAAAATTTCCCCGGAAATATGGGGACTGCTTTGTGGCAGTTATTACTTGTTTCCGTATTCAATAAATAATAGATATCAAAGGATTTTACTATACCTCATCTGTGAACAAAGCACCTCTTCTTCCGGAATATTCTCTGGAGCTACGGCTTGTAAATAAATACATGTGTCTTGTTGCTATGCTATGATGAAAAAATAATTTCCATCATCATTGCTACAGTGATGTAAAAATACATTGCCGATATCAAAAAAACTACTTGGTGCCAATTTGGAGTCGGCAAGGCAGAAAGAAACCGAGGACAGTGTGCGATAGTTTCTTTTGCATTGTTGAGCCTGGATCTTCTCCTACACAGCTGTCGATCTACAGGTGTGCAGAAGGTCTGTTCTTTGCCATTTTGGAGTAACATCATCCCCCAGTAACAGTGTGTTTTGCCCTTTTTTTATCCCCCCTTTTCTCCCTGATTGTACTTGGCCAGTTACCCCACTCTTCCCAGTCATCCTGGTCGCTGCTCCACCCTCTCTGCCGATCCGGGGAGGGCTGCAGACTACCACATGTCTCCTCCGATACATGTGGAGTCGTCAGCCGCTTCTTTTCACCTGGCAGTGAGGAATTTCGCCAGGGGGACATAGCGCGTGGGAGGATCACGCTATTCCCCTCCCCCCAGTTCCCCCTCTCGCCTGAACGGGCACCTCGACCGACCAGGACACATACCCACATCCGGCTTCCCGCCCGCAGATGCGGCCAATTGTGTCTGTAGGGACACCTGACCAAGCCAGAGGTAACACGGGGCCTTTTCTCATATTTGAAAAATGCTTAGAAATAGGAAATTTTAGGGAGGGGTCTGTGCTGCAGTGCTGCAGACAAGGACTGGACTCAGTGTCTCTTATCAGTGAAGATTGTAACATTCATATTCATTTATTTATATATCTTTTTATTTATTTATTTTTGCAAGTGTAATATGTCTGTGGAAAAAAAAGTACTTGGACATTTAAACATTCGGGACTTCATGCCTATGGCATAATTTAACCATCAGGGATGCAGTATTTTTAGATTAATCACAGCAAATGCGGCATTTTATCACCTTTAAAAATGCAGGGGTGGGTATCGTTAGAATTTTAGTGATGCCACAACTTCTATTTATTTTGCTAATCGCTTCGTTACTTTATCAGTATTCTTATCGGTTCTTTTAGACTATTTCACAAGAAAAAAGACAATTTACTAATAACAGAATTAACATTTGTTTATTGTTTTCTAGCTGCTAGCAGAAAGTAACTGGGCTCGGCTGGGAGTGTTGATAGATGGAAGACGGTTGTGCTGGGCCATGGTGGCTGCAGCCAGAAGGGGCCAATTATTGTAATGATTTGTTATTAGCCTAATAGACTTGGTGTCTACAGCTCTGGCACGGCATACCTTTGGTGGTTGAGGAAGATTGGACTGTGAGCACAGCAGTGAACAACTACATATTTTTGCAGATTTATACTATACTTGGTCAGCAGATGTTTGGATATATTGTTCGTGTTGCCTCCCTGACTTGCAAGGGTTTTATTGCACTTGTGGTAATGAGCACTGTCATCGTCAACTCAGATGTATCGTAACGGCTTTATAGAGCATTTTGTTCTCTCTGCCATGATGTCACAAACATCTCAAGTTGCATGTTGTGTGAGCACAGCCCCATGTTTCACTCCAAGACCGACACTGAGACAGAGAAAGAGGAGAGAGAGAGAGCAGCAACAATATGATCACAACATTCCTATAAGTTCCTTGAAAACCATGTTTGTCCTTATAGAAATATCACCCCCTAATTTCTCCAGAACCGATGGCAGAACTGATAATCAAGGTTTTACTAATTTAGAGCTGGTTCCTGTTTTGAACTGGGTTTTGGGGGCCTCCTTATACAGATGTCTAATGCTGAGATTATATCCTAGACTGATGTCTTTCATTAAAATCACTCAAATAACTGTGACTATTCTTTTAGTGTACGTTTAAGTGTAGCTGAGCTACAAAACATGCAGCCTTTGAGCGTAGCCCACCCATGACACTACTAGGCACCAGCCGTGGAATTTTGTTAATTTAGGGGCAAGGCCATATGGTCTAGACCAGAGTTGCATTAAAATTCTGAGAGCACAAAGGCCACATGTGAGGGCAAAAAGGCCATTAAGTCAACTATGATGAGTTTGAGCCCAAGGAACTATATTTTCATATTCTAACATAACTGATTGTTATTGATCCCTGTCATTCCTGAACTCGAAGAGCTCAATGCTAATTTGCATATTCCTACAACATTTTTGTATTCAAGTAAAAAATTAGTACTTTGATTTAAACAGCTATTTATTTTGAAGCTATTAGATACCATAGTATAAAATAAGTTATTTTATTCTGAAAATAAAGTAAGCTTGTTTGGGATTGAAGCACGATGCATGGCTAATTGTGTGTGTGTGCATGTGTATGTGTGTGTCATGCAACCACACTAATTAGTTATGTGATGCTTTACTGATCAGTTGTCTGACTCTTGACTAGAGGATGGGAATGGGAAGTCAGAGTTACACTGCCTTCTTGGTCAATAGGAATGAATGTCTGGTCTCTAACAGAGTTTCCACAGAGAGTGGCAGCTTGTTGTTTATTCTGGTCGCAGGATGGCTGCAGAGTGGGTGTGGAGTTTCTGCACATTTTCCTATGTGTAACAACCTGACAAAACCTGACTAACCATCTTTTGCATTTAGACAATTCAGTGACAAAACAATTTTCATTTGGAAAGTGATATTTTAAAGGAGATCGGACATTTATCATCTCTATGATTACTGTTAATTTACGTTGGTGCCCATATAGGTGACAGACATCTTCCCCCATCTTCCCCATCTTCTCTGGTGTGGGAAGATGGAGGCGCGAATTCACATTTGCAGCCGCCTCACCCAGTACTGGTGTGGGAAGTTGGCAGCCCAAACTTACATTTACAGCGGCCTCACCCAGTACCATCCACGCAGTGTCTTTGTCCACGTCTGCATCTAAGTTTGTGTCTTCGTTTGATGGCTCTCCCAGCCATCAAATACTTTGAGAACCTTGTCCAGAACCACTGTCTTCTGGGATTCGAATAGTCTCTTGCAGAGGGGTTAAATTCAGCTCCACCCCCAGGTACACTGCCTGCTCGCTGGGATGGGGTGAGCTATTTTCCCCAACTGATCGTGAACCTCAACCTGGTTTGATGCCTCAGCAGTTGGACAGTATGCAGTTTGGCTTGGTTCAAAGAGCAATCCATTATAATGAGGTTGCCCAAGTAAAAGAAGACCCTCATGCTGCAGCACTAAATCAGCTGGAGTGCCACAACCACAAAGTTTGGAAAAAGTGAGAGGGGCGAGGGAGTATCTAAACAGGAGCCTGTTGTACTTGTACTGCTAGTCTGTGAAAAGCAAAAAAATTAGGAACTTCCTGTGCGTGGGTGTTATCTTGACATGAAATTAAGCATCTTTCAGGTCAGTAGATGTGAGCCAAATGCCTGAATCAACAAGGGATTGCATGTGTGCAATACACTTGTTCAGAGATGGTCCAAAATGGGGGGGGGGTAAATGGAAGGAGAAAGAGGAGGTTGAGGTTGCAGCGCAGTGAACAGAGAGCGTCCTGTTGCACTCTTTCCGCTTGGCTGTTGATGGCCTCAACTGCTGGGATGGTAGAAGGGTCTTGAGACTGAGCCTGTGATGTCTGGGAGGCGTCTTCATTGCCAGCGGTAGATGGTGCTTGAGGCAGGCTCTTTCTTCCTTCAGGTTTTGAAACTGCTCTGCCCTAGGGTGAGAGTGGGGCACCAAGCTTCTAGGTCTTAGCGCTTCAGGGCAGCCATGTTAAGCCAGACCCGTTGAAAGCTGAACGTGTCTCAGGCCATGACATGGCCAGTGGCGTTGGTGACAGCTCTGGTGAGGTAGCGTTAACCAAGCAAGTCTTTTCTCCAAGTTGGTGGTCTTACCTGTTGTCATTGATAACAGGGACATGCCCAGTAATGTGTTGTATACAGTCATCACAGTCTGCACCGCCAGAAGGAATATTTTGTTCAGAAATTCCACTAGCTCCTTGTCCAGTGCTGCAGGGGAGCAGGTCTACTAATACCTGACCAGGTAGCAGAGGCGGGGATGAAGTGAGCACCTAAACCATCCAATCCAGGTTTTGGATGTTTAAGAGGAATTCCCTGATGATCCTGCCCACTGTAGTGAAATTGATGTAGGTGGAGATGGGGGGGGGGGCAGTCTGTATGCCGGTGGTGATCTGCTGGCAGGGACCTGCAGTGCAGGCAGGTGGGGCGGTCTTCAAGGGTGGTGGTGGCTTGCTCTGCTCCTAAGCATATGTAAGCACACTGGGTACTCTCACTGCATGTTTCTCAGAGTTCATCATCCAAGAGAGTGGTGCTACTGCTTCTCATTTCACTTGACTAATATGAATTCTGTAAATTTTTCATTCTGAAAGTTTGCCTCTCATTTCCATACACAGCCCCATGTGGTAGTGCACTCATCTGCCAACTTACAATGTGAATAACAACATCAGTTGTTGGTCTGCCTCTACAGGTCAGCCCATAATGACTGCAAAGCATGGAGATGAGCATGAGGACGATATAGATCATGGTTTCTGGGTAATAGACATGTACCTAAGTGACTGCCTTCTGCTTGTTTTTTAGTCAGGCAGTCCTTCACGGCCCTGTCAATTAAACTGTCCTGCCATTGAAGGATGTCTGCTCATTTTCTTTAAAGCAGTCTTCTTTCATCAAGATAAAAGGAAATAAAAAGACATACGGGGAGGACAGAATCTACATAACTTTATTTCTATTTACGTCGGTGGGTCTAGATCCAGTTCTCAGGAACCCCCTGTACTGCTGGTTTTCTAGTCTACCAGGTGGTTAATTACATTCACCATACATTTGAATTCATATTCAGGTATTCCAGTCATCTAATTACAACAGGTGAATTTAATTAACTATCTGGTGGAACAGCAAACCAGCAGTACAGGGGGTCCTTGAGGACTGGATTGAGAACCACCGGTATATGTTATTACTCCTTGAAGTGTCTTGATGCATGCTCAATAATCCAGGTAAGAAAATCAAAGGAGGTTGAAATCGTTCATCTGGATACGTCTATTGAGAGAAACGTTTCATCACTCATCTAAGTGACCCTCTTCAGTCTAAAGAAACTTTTTTAGACTGAAGAGGGTCACTTAGATAAGTGATGAAACGTTTCTCTTAGTAAACATTGTGTCCAGATGAACTGATTCAGCCTTCTTTGATACTCCCTGAAGTGGTGTCGTGGAGCATGAATCTGTCATGCTCGACGGTGGAGGAGGCCTGAATTGGCGCTCTCACACTACAAAGCCAACTTGTAATATTCTTTACAGTTCTTTTCTCTGTATTTCTGGAGTTTGTAGATTAATCTCGTCCATTCATTCATTCATCCAATGACTGCTGGGATAGGCTCCAGCATCCCCGTGACCTTGAGAGCAGGATAAGCGCTTTGGATAATGAATGAAAAATAAATAAATACACTCAACTGGACCGATCTCTTAAAAACCTGATTTAGATTTGCCAATGCCATTTTCTAATTTCGTCTGCCCACTACCACTTGCCCGACCCAAAACATTGATATCGTTGATCGTCACTAGCGCATTGACATCTATTGGTCTCTCCCTGAAGGTTTCCCCATTGCTCTCCAGTAAATGGTCTGTCCAAGTATGTGTGGGTTTTTGGCCCTCCATTGGCCCTAGTGTTGGCTTGCAACCTGTTGCGAGGATTACAACCCAGTAATATGTCTGGATGGGAGAGGGCCAGCACCAATTTCCTCCCAGGAAGAGCTTAGACAGTGGGTGGGGGGTCAACTTTGCCTCACAGACTGTTTACCAAATGCCCACATCTTATCTTTATCTTTGCATTGGCTTTGCCGCTGATTAATCTTAAGTACAGCCTTCTAGTGTTACTCATGGCAAAGGTCAAAGAGCCTTGTGATTTATTACTTAAATGCAAGTTGATCAGGATCAGGACATTAAGATCTGATGTAAGGACCATAATGCTAAGAATTCATTACGTGCTTTAAGATGTGTATTTATCTGTAACGTTATTGGGTTTCTGTCTTCATATCGCCATTTTTGTTCTCCAACCCCATCTCCTTATATTGGTCCTACAGTATAAGTACTCTTTGGTTTGGTTGTAACTTGATGATGTGAAATTATATAAAACAAAAAAAGTCAGCCTCCCCATCTTTAAGAGGTCAGGAGCTGTTCACACTGTGAAGATCTGATTTTGAACAAAGTGAACAACATTTGTCTTTTGTTAACTAAATTCAGCCTCAAGGTGTGCCTTTGTCATTACTGGTCATGTGACTTGACCACCAGCCATTTCTTTTGTACGTGTGAATCCAATTAGTTGACATGTTGATAAAATTTGGTTTTGCCTGTCTTGCCTCTGACATGTCTTTATTGCATTATTCTACGCTCATCCTGCCAACCCATGCCTGACTGTTTGTCTCTACTATGCTAGCAATCTCAATCATCTCATTAAACACATGAACACACACACACACACACACACACACACACACACACACACACACACACACACACACACACACACACACACACACACACACACACAGTTTCCATGGAAACAGAATCCAGGGCCGTTTATGACTGGTTCTTTGCCCAAGACAACCAAAAATGGCCTAAGCGGCCGTTCAAAGATTGCACATAAATATTGTGTGTGTGTGTGTGCGTGCATGCATGTGCATGTGTGTTTGTGTTTGCGTGTGTGTGCATGTGTGCGTGCGTGTGATGATTAATGAGGCAAATGCAACCATGCTCAAATTGAATATAAATGCGTGAGCAGTTTGTTGTGTCTCAAGGCAGCATTTTTGGTTGGATGTTAGAGTCGAACGTTGCTCTGTTCGGTAAATGGCATTTTCATTTTTTTTCTCTTTGTGTTACATTTTCTAGGATGTGTGTGTTATTCGTCTACTCACATTTGATGCACTAGTAGGGGACGAAAGCATTATTGGTTTGCGTTCTTGTTTCGTCACAGCTCCGTCTGCACACTTGTTGACCGTGAACAGATACACACGTATTATTACACGCAGGCATAGACATTTTACAACCTGGCTACCCCTGGCTACCCCCCTACTATGGCCGAATGTGTGTCTGAGACCCAGATGGCCTAGCTGTGGGTGGGGGCTTATCCGCTGTGCCAAGCGTGGTGCTAGCTAGCTGAGCTTTGGCCAGCTTTAGCTTGACAGAAAGGGAGAGCCTGGCATCTAAGGTAACCCCCTCAAGTGACAATGTCAGGTGTTCAATGTGTTGTCAAGAATACAACTCTCCTCGGCATGTAGCAACACAAACTAATTTTTCTTTGTCAGAAACCAAACTGTGAGGCCTGCTCACACTTTGAAAAGAATTCAGAAGAGCCATCACTAGGAATGTCCTGATCCAATGAAATGATCGTTATCAGAGCTGATTAACGCTCACCTAAACTGATTGGTATCTTGGTATCGGCTGTCTAAAACCAGATCAAATTCCGGGCTTTTCCTTCTTTTTCTGTCTTGCCTCTCAGTCTATCCCATCTGCCATATAGATGTCGGGAATGCCACATTGTGCTCTGTCTAGGTGTCGTAAACTGATATTATCCACAACTTGCTGCAACAAGGCATGTGTTTTATTATGTCAACAAGTGATGAAAACGTCTGCAGGGTGGAACTACTTTAAACTGGAAAATGAAAGCATCCCAACAGCCAGTTGTTAGAGCTGTTATATTTCATATCATCTTTATGGTTTATTAACCTTATTTTGTTAAAAAAGAAAAAAGAAAACCCTAAACAGACAGCTGTTATGCTTGTTTTCTTTATGCAGAGCTATTGTCAAGCATATCTTACCTAAACTGGATTGGTTTTATTAATATTAATATGCTCAAAGTGTGCACTGTGCAGCTGTAGTATGCAAGACAATATAAATATCAGATTGGGAATCAGTGTTGATAGATACTCAATACTAAAGGACTTGAATTAGATCAGCGGCACAAAAAAAAAACTTGCTCAGGACATCACTAGCCATTAGACCTCTTAGGATGTCTCTCTTTTGTGTGGCCTCACCACTTTCACACATAGAGAATAGACGAACGCAGCGGCAGCCATGATGTTCAGATTGCAGTTATGTCATAACCCAGTTTTCCTGTTTGTGTCTTTTTGACAGGAAATAAGCTAAATAAGGATCTGAAACACTACCTGAGCCAGCGCTTCCAAAAATCGTCTCCTGACCATGAACTGCAGCAGACCATTCGAGACAACCTCTACCGCCATGCCGTGCCTTGTGAGTACAGAGCTCTCAACTTGATCCTTCATCTGTTCTCCCTCGTGTCATTCTGTCTCCTCTGGTTTCATCTGTATGCAGCCTCAGACACAGCCAATTACCTTTGTTCATGTGACTTCCCACTATGTTGTAGTCTATATAACTGTTGTATAATATATGAGGAAATCATACCAGCAACAAACAACCCTTTGGTTAACTTGAGAGTGAGAGTGCAACATGTTGGAGCATGTGTTGGAGGTTGGACTAGTTACCGATCCATATATTGATCCGGTGTATATGCTTGACTCGGGAAGAAATTGCACACAGACGTACTGTATAATCAGCCACTTCAACCTGATTAAGTCCAAGTCACGCATGGTTTGTGGTTGGCTTTAAGTTATCATGTCAGATTTGTCACTGAGTAGACCTGTTCATTGTCAGTAGTCGACCACATTTGAGCCAAACTCTTGTACTGTGTGTGTCAGTTGTGGCATGTGGATATGTATTTTGACACATATCACTTTCCACCTTAAATGGAAGGGACTCCACTGTTCCTCACCTCAAGCCAAAGAGAGGAGGTCTGTTGATATGGAGGAAGTCACACTGTCCTTCATACGTTTGATCAGTCATTATATCTGACGCTCTCCTGTAATCCAGTATTTCTCTTTATAACCTAAAGGTCAACCAATCAATCACTCAATCAATCAATCAAACTTAACTCATTTGGCACATTTCGTACATTAAAATGGAATTCAATGTGCTTTACAATAAGTGAAACTACACAGGTAAAGAGAAGGTAAAGATTAAAGAAGAAAACATTAAGTTTAAAAAAAATGTCAACCCTAACGAAATGTATGAAGAAGATATAGAAGAATTAAACAAATTGAATGACATGGAATCAAAATAAAATTGATTTGATCAGAACAGATAGCAGATTAAGGGTGAATTAATAAAAGATGGGGTTAACCTCATCTGAAAGCACGATTAAAATATGTTTTGAGTAAATGCTTAAATGCTGCCGTTGAAGTGGCTGTTATCAATTTGAATGGGAGACCATTCCATAGTGTGGGGCCATGTACACAGAAAACTGGTGGACGGCTCTAAGTACAAGTGTGAATGCACCCAAGACGCATTGAGGATGCACTGAGATCTGATCGCTCAGACCACATTTGGAGATGGTCTGGGTCACATATGAACACATTCTTTTAGCACTGTGTATATGTCCTGGGCCACATTAAAGGACTGCCAACTCAACTGACATCTTCTGCGTAAGTGGTAGTACGTACTTATTCGTGCTGAAATGGCATCATATTATGGTCTTCTCAGACAGTAAGCGCCTGCATACCCACGTGGATCCCCAGGGTCTCCGTGTGCTCCTCATGTGAATAGACAGGCAGAAAAGCACTCTGCGAGTAAACGCCAGATGCTCTACGCATGGTAACCATGGAAATGGCATCCGTGCACTACTGTATCCCTGTCAGTACAACTGTATTTTCTCTATAGGCTATAGCAACATATTAAAATGTATCTTCTAGAAATTGAACGAGTTTAACTAAATAACATAATTTCTAACATTCAAATTAGTTCAGTTAGTTTGTTTACTCGTAAGTTGAGTTGAGTTTAGTTTAATTGAGATATATACCTTTTTAGAAAAGAGCTATATATACATACCAATCAACCAAAGCATTGAAACCTCTGACAGGTAAAAGAATAACATTGATTATCTTGTTACTATGGCACCTGTCAAGGGGTGGGACAAATTAGGCAGCACGTGAACAGCCAGTTCTTGAAGATGATGTGTTGGAAGCAGGAAAAATGGGGCAAGTGTAAGGATCTGAGCGACTTTTGACAAAGGCCAAATTGTGATGGCTAGATGACTGGGTCAGAGCATCTCCAAAACGGCAGGTCTTGTGGGGTGTTCCCGGTATGCAGTGGTCAGTGCCTACCAAAGTGGTCCCAGGAAGGACAGCTGTTGAACCAGCGACAAGGTCATGGACACCTAAGGCTCATTGATGCGCATGGGGAGTGAAGGCTAGCCCGTTATGTCCGATCCCACAGAAGAGCCACTGTAGCTCAAATTGCTGAAAAAGTTAATGCTGGCTATGATAGACAGGTGTCAGAACACACAGTGCATCACAGCTTGCTGCATATGGGGCCGCATAGTCACCGGTCAGAGTGCCCATGAAGATCCCTGCCCTTTGCCGAAAGTGTCCACTGTGGGCACATGAGCCCATTGTGGGCGCTGGACTAGACCATGGAGTAATGGAAGAAGGTGAGCTGGTCTTGTGAATCACATTTTCTTTTACATCATGTGGACAGCCAAGTGTGTGAACATCATTTACCTGGGGAAGTGATGGCACCAGGATGCACTATGGGAAGAAGGCAAGCCGGCGGAGACAGTGTGATGCTCTGGGTAATGTTCTGCTGGTAAACCTTGGGTCCTGGCATTCATGTCAACGTTACTTTAACACGTGCCACCTACCTAAACATTGTTGCAGACCAAGTACACCCCTTCATGGCAACGGTATTCCCTGATGGCAGTGGCCTCTTTTAACAGGATAATGCATCCTGCCACACTGCAAAAATAGGTCAGGAATGGTTTGAGGAACATGACAAAGAGTTCAAGACGTTGCTTTGGCCTCCAAATTCCTCAGATCTCAATCCAATTGAGCATATGGGATTTGCTGGAAAAAGTAAGTCATGTCTATGAAGGTCCAACCTCGCAACTATAGGACTTAAAGGATATGTTAACTAACGTCTTGGTGCCAGATACCAGAAGACACCTTCAGAGGTCTTGTGGAGTCCATGCATCAATGGGTCAGAGCTGTTTTGGTGGCACAAGGAGACATACACAATATTCGGCAAGTGATTTTAATGTTTTTGGTTGATCGGGGTATTTGTGTGCGTGTGTGTGTGTGTGTGTGTGTGTGTGTGCGTGTGCGTGTGCGTGTGCGCGCGCACGTGTGTGTTGATCGGGGTATGTGTGCGTGTGTGTATGTTTGTGTACACGCACACAACAAATCTTCCTCTCACCCTTTTTTGGGTGGTGAAGTCAGTTTTATTTGTACAACCTATGATCACAAATTACAAATTTGCCTCAAGGGGCTTTATAACAACACGAGATCCTGTCCTTAGACCCTTACATCGGATAAGGAACAACTCCCTAAAAAAAAAAAAAAAAAAAAAAACCTTTAACAGGGGGAAAAAATAGGAAGAAACCTCAGGGAGAGCAACAGAGGAGGGATCTCTCTCCCAAGATGGACAATGTGCAATGGATGTTGTGTGTACGTAATTTACAGAGTACAACATTGAAAGAGAATAACAGAATTATAAATAATGGAATTATAAAATATATGAAGAATATGATGAGGAGGATGCCAAGCAGTGTCCAGATGCCATCGGAGCAGCCCAGGACCCGATCCACGTGGCCACCATCACCATGTACACACAAAAAAAATCAAACACATTAGTCACACATGTAAATGAGAGAAGGATATAACATTAAAACAGAATGAAAAAATGATATGGATTTATAAGATATGTAAAAAGAAAATGTGATGAGGGGGATGCTAAGCAGTGTCCAGGTGGCGACCACCATCACCATGGAGACCTGGGAGGAGGATAGACTGCACACAAGGGAGACTCACATCACACCATTCACACACACAGAAGAAGAGAAAAGAGAAGACATCATTCAGAGAGAGAGAGAAAAGACGTGTGAGAGAAGAGAACCGTTTGCTATAGTCAGTCTATATGCTATAATCTCGTCAGAAGAATAGTGCTTGGTAAATTCAATGAGACAGAAACCGACCCGCCATGCCTTACAGGTTGTGAAGCACTCAACTTAAAGGCAGCTAAATATAGCCTAAGCAAAGCGATGAGTTCTAAGTTTGGATTTAAAGAACTCAGCAGACTCTGATCATCTGATGGCAGCAGGCAGGTTATTCCACAACAACAGGGCCCGATAGGAAAAGGCCCTGCCACCAGCTGACTTCTTTTTAACTTTGGATACACACAGGAGCCCTGTATTTTGAGAGCGAAGAGCTCGAGATGGAATGTACGGTTTAAAGAGATCAGACAGGTAAGCTGGGGCAAGCCCATTTAGGATTTTGTAAGTCAGCAGAAGCACCTTGAAGTCTGATCTAATATGGATAGGAAGCCAATGAGGGCAGGCAAGAATTGGTGCAGTATGGTCAAATTTCCTAGATTTAGCTAGGATTCTAGCTGCAGCATTCTGAACAATCTGAAAACTTTTAGAACTAGCACGTGGCAGACCTGAAAACAGAACATTACAATAATCAAGTCTGGATGAAACAAATGCATGTATTAGAGTCTCTGCATCAGCCATGGACAGGAAAGACAGAGTTTTAGCTATGTTAAGTAAGTGAAATAAGGCACTTATTTAGCAATGTTAAATAAGTGGAAAAAAGGCAGTCTTGGTGATTTCTTTCATGTGCTTATATCAAAGGACAGGCTGGGATCAAACGTAACACCAATATTTTTGGCTGCCACATTTGTGAAATCAGAGTTTTCAGTTGTTATTGTTACTTGATCAGTTGGTGTCAGGGTGTGTGTCTTCCTCAAGCTCGCGTCCTCTACCAGAGGCCTGGAAGTTTGAGGGTTCTGCGCAGCATTGTAGCTGTTCCTAGGGCTGAACTCGTCTGGACAGAGACCTCAGATGTTGTTCCTGAAATCTGCTGGAGCCACTCTCCCAGTTTGGGGGTCACAGCTCCTTGTGCTCCTATTACCACTGGGACTACTATGGATTTCACCTTCCACGTCCGATCTAGGTCTTCCCTCGGCACTTGGTATTTCTCTAGCTTGTCATGCTCTTCCTGATAATGCTATCGCTTGGGATTGCTACATCGATCACTGCTGCTGTCTTCTGGTCCTTTTGTTGACCACTACAATAGTATCTAGTTGGTTAGCCAGCACCTGCTTGTCAGTCTGGAACTTGAAGTCCCACAGGATCTTAGCTCTGCCATTCTCAACCACCTTTGGCGGTGTCTCCCATTTGGACTCAGGGACTTCCAGTCTGTATTCAGTACAGATATTCCTGTACACTATCCCAGCAACTTGGTTATGCCTTTCAGTGTACGCTTTCCCAGGTAGCATTTTACACCCTGCTACTAAGTGCCGGACTGTCTCAGAGGCGTCTTTGCACAGCCTGCGTCTTGGGTCTTGTCTGGTGTGGTAGACCCCTGCTTCAACCGATCTGGTCCTGACTGCCTGTTCTTGTGCTGCTATGATCAGAGCCTCTGCGCTATCCTTCAGTCCAGCCTTTTTTAGCCACTGTTAGTATTTCTCTATCAGCTACATCTTCTATCTGTCAATGGTACATCCCATGGAGGGACTTGGTCTTCCATGATACCTCCTCTTTTTCTTCCCCTGCACTCTCTGGCTTCTACTGCCTGAGGTGCTCACTCAGCAGTTCTTCCTGGGGGGCCCTCTTTCTGATGTAATCACGGATGTTCCTTGTTTCATCCTGGATAGTGGCCCTGAAACTCACTAAACCTCGCTCCCCATTTTTTCATTTATTGTATAATCTCAAGCTGCTGGACTTCAGGTGGAACCCTCCGTGCATTGTGAGGAATCAGGAACCATTTATTTGTCATTTCATCTTATGTAGTGGGTACACAAAAGAAACGAAATTCCATTTCCCCCAGCCCACAGCAGTGCAACACAAAAGACAAAAGCACATATCCAAAAACCTCCAAAAACCACACCACCAAAAACATACAAAAACAGAGGAAACAAAGGAAAAAGAAAAAAAAAGAAAAAAAAACAGCCAACAACACAGTCCATTCAGTGCATCACAGTCCAAAAACTTCACTGTCCAGAGAACAAACGCCAGCCAGGATGACTGTCGGAACTGCCAGTCTGCATGGGCTAGCAGTTAGCTTAGCCTGCCCCGCTTCCGCATCCTGTCAGACCGCCCTCGGCATTTCCTCTTCAGCACAGCTCCAGGCAGGGCCGTGATCCTTGGGCCCATCGGATGCAGCAGACCAGGTTCCCTCAGCTGATCCAATGCTAGCTCTCCAGCCAGACACCTTCGACACACCTCCCCTGCACTCCACATGACGATCCAGACGCATACGCAGGCAAAAACACAGCACAGTCGACGCTAGGCAAGGCTGCCGCCTCGTTGTTTCCTCTTGAGCAGGGTCGTGGGCTAGCAGTTAGCATAGCCTGCCCCGCGTCCTGTCAGACCGCTCTCGGTGCCTCCTCCTCAGGCCCACAGGACACAGCAGACCAAGCTCTCTCAGCCGATCCAGTACCAGCTCTCCCAGCCAAGCGAAATCGACGCATGTCACACGATGACCCAAACTTAGATGCAGGCATAAATGTGGACAAAGACGCTGCATAATCAGCACTGGATGAGTCCGCTGCAAACGTGAATCCACGCTGCCATCTTCCACATCGGAAATTGTGTGTGAAGATAGCGAATGGGATGGCGAATGTTGATGGGGAGAGGAGTTTCCATGTCCTGATATCTGTGGCCTTTATCTCCTCCTTTGGCCAGCTTATTTTTCCAGCTGGGTATCTGACGACTGGTAGGGCATATGTGTTGGAAAATATTTGTGAAAAGTATAAAATCTCCCCCTTAGCTTGTCCAAGTCAACTTTCAAATGCATCTTGCACTTTTTACTCCATCTTGGCAACATTTATTGAGGTCCTGCCAGCATACTCTAATTTTAGAGAGCTCACAGTTAAAGTTATGATAACTATGCACTTCATGTCATAGAGGGAAACGGATAGATGGACAATGGTGGATGTTAGATGGTTGATGCCCTTACTTCTTTAGTCCTATGGGACCACTAAATCCAGCTGCATGAACCAGTCAGCACCAGGCATATCAGCCAGATATTTAAGATAGAATTCCCGCTGAATATGTATAAATAATTAAACACAAGGTAAGGGGCTCATTGTGGGTCACAAAGTAGATGTCATGTCCCATTTAGTAGAATAAGCCATTTCATCACCTCTCTATTCCTATGTCCTGTCACTCCAAAGGCATTATGTTTAGAAATAGTTTAATAATTTGAAAATATCAGATTAATCCTACGAATAGAAATTTCCTGAAGATTTGTAACCATCAGTATAATATATTGCTTGTGATAAATAGCATATATGTATAAAAAGAGTCATTATTTTTTTTTCTAGTTGTTTTTCGAAACTGTTCCATTTCCGTTACATTGACTTGCATCTACACATTGTAGCCCGACTGGTTGCTTTTGCATAAAGCTCTACTTGATGCTTAAATACTCTGACCTATGACTTCGCTTGAGTCTCATTCAATACACAAATTCACAGAACGCTGATGCAGTTTCAACTTTGAACATCTTATCCATCTGTAATTTATTTTCACTTTCTCTGTCTCATTAACTCAAATTTTCCCAATGACCCAATACCACCTCTTTTTTTAAATTGATAGTTATTTTCTAAATTGAAAAGGGCCCCTATCCTCTTTCCATAAACCTGCTCTTTCACGCTAATGATTCTCATCAGTTGGCTTTCCAATTAGTTTATTCATTTATCCTCTCACGCAAATTACTATCTGTATTCCTGAGGCTTTTTCATGGGAGTTTATCTGCATTACCTCCCCTGCCATATGTCAGCCAGACACTAGTGGAGGGTGGGGGTCTAGCCATAATGGCCTCTTTAATCACCGAGAGGTCTGTGGCACTCTAGTAAAAACCTGTTGTTAACTAGTAAACAAAGCATGAAGCTGCGCTCCACACTATAAGCTTGACGGGGTTGTAAAGTTTTGATTGTATTGTGATATGTAGAGGGCTGTCTTGCTTTAAACAGATTTTCTCTTTACTTTGGTAAAGTATATTTTCTCGGGTGTGAGATTAGTGATTTGAACTCTCGTTTGTGTTATGGGGTTAACCTTCCTGAAAGGCCACAACTCTAGCTGTGCACATAAAATGAAACATTTTAGCACAGAAGTGTGTAAGAGATGACATGTATGAAGTTGTGATCATGGTAGACTTTGCTCAGAAAAGGACAGAGAATGTGTGTGTGTGTGTGTGTGTGTGTGTGTGTGTGTGTGTGTGTGTGTGTGTGTATTTACCAGCTCTCTCCTCTTTGATTAGGCATATGGCATACCACTTCTGTAGTTTTACTGCGGAACTGAACATTTCACACTTTTCAAAGACAGCCTGTCTCCTTATCTGCCAACCTCCTGTGATGCTTTGCTTGATAGTTTCTGTTCAAAATTAAGGCCCAACATCAACTCTGGTGTCTCATTTACAACAGAAAAGGTCAAAAGCAATAATAACCTCCTTGGAAAATTAGGAGACTTTAATACTTAAGAAGAGCAGAAAGTAAGTGGAGAAATGTTAAACTGCAGCCTCATCTCAATATTTGCAAAGACTATTTCTCAAAAGGTAATCGGAGTTTTAATTTTAAGACCAGGATACTTCTCTAATTTGATCACCAATAATCAGGACATCCCCTCTGTGGTCTGTTTTCAAGAGTTGATTGACTAATTAATTAATCCATTGCCTGCTGTTGACATTGATCTATAGTACTCCACAGACAAATATGAAGATTTTCTTACATTTTCAGAAATAAGGAACATGTGGACGATCATCTAAATGTAACTTTGGCTGTTGTTTTTATCCCCTTTTCATCCCATAAGGACATTCCATACAAATTCACCAATGTAAAGGAAAATTTATTATTCAACATTCTATTCAAATCTGCAAGTTGTCCCCTATCAGGGGTCGGCAACCTATGGCCTTGCTATTAACATGGGCACGCAGAGCAATCCAATATTTTTTTAGTATAATTTGTTTTGATAAAAAATATTTTTTTAATATAAGATATAGCCTAACGGTGAGCTAAACGAACAATTTGATTTAAAATAATACTGAAATAATTAGTCTCAAAACACACCTTTGTTTTGGACACCAAGAGAGCGTACACAATGACATGGTCTATCATACCCTCCTCCCCCTCCCTCTGATCTGCCAGCATTACAGTGGTAGTGACAATGTTGCATAGCTAGCTAGCAACTGACGATGGCTGAAGCAATATTGTTTAATATTTGCCACTTTCAGCCATCTTCGACAAACGAATTCGTATTTCTTTTGCAAAAGGACAGAGCTGTGTGCTCTCTTCTGCGAAAATGCTGTGTCGAACTTCGTCATTTTGAAACAAGGCATAAGAAAAACTCCAAAGGCTGATAAAGCTGAATCAGCCAAAAGGGCAGTGGCCCAGTGGAAGCAAAGCAGCATGTTCACAACCCGATGAGCCGCCAAAAACCAAGCTACAGAGGGCAGCTATCAAGTCGCAGTGCATTGCTAAACATGGGAAGCCATTCTCCGATGGACAGTAGCCTATAGAAAGAAGGCTTTCCTCAGCAGTTCACAGGTCATATTTGATGGGTTACCAAACAAAGACACGCTCATCAACAGGATCCAAGAAATGCCCATTTCTGAGAGAACTGCAGAGGCGCATTACCAGAGGTGGCAAAAGTACACACGTTCTTTACTCAAGTAGAAGTACAGATACTTGTGTAAAAATAGACTCTGGTAAAAGTAGAAGTACTGACTCAACTTCTTTCCTCGAATATAAAAGTAAAAAGTACAGGCTCAGCCATTTCACCATGCTACCGTTATTTTTAGTCAAAGTTACATTATCACTGTGTTTTGATTTAGTTGAAGGCACAGATTAATTTGAAAAGTGTAGCCTGAAAATAGTCCTTGGAGAAAAGATCATTTTATGAATTCAAATGTCCATGACTTCCATCAAGGCACCGTGAATATTAGCCAGAGAAGTAGATCATTTTATGATAGGCCTATCCCCTGAAAATATGAATAATAATAATAATTTTTAAAAAAAACATGCGACAACACCGGTATAGTCCTTTTTCCCCAAATCGTTCAGCTCTACTATTATCTTAACCATTCCAACTTCAAATAAAATTACATCCGTCTGGTATCGCGAGACTATCCAAGATCATCTCCGCTAACCATTTATAGTCTGACTTATGAGTCTACAAGGTTATAATGTTAATAATTAATAATTCCCCTCAATGCATTAAAACTAAAGTAACAAACCTGTTTTGAAAATGTAAGGAGTAGAAAGTACAGAAATTTGTGTTAAAATGTAGGGAGTAAAAGTAAAAAGTTATCAGAAAAATAGATACTCAAGTAAAGTACAGATACCTGTAAAATCTACTTAAGTACAGTAACGAAGTATTTGTACTTTGTTACTTCCCACCTCTGCACATTACAGACATGGCTGAAAACGTAAGGCACCAGCAAACTCTTGCATTGAAAGATGCATCGGTATTCAGCATCGATATTGACGAGGGCTGCAGACTACCACATGCTTCCTCCAATACACATGGAGTTGCCAGCCACTTTATTTCACCTGACACTGTGGAGTTTTGCCAGGGAAATGCAGCACATGGGAGGACCACGCTATTCCGGCCAGTTCCCCCTCCCACCTGAACAGGTGCCCTGACCGACCAGAGGAGGCACTAGTGCGGCGGCCAGGGCACATACCCATATCCAGCTTCCCACCCGCAGACGAGGCCAATTGTGTCTGTAGGGACGCCCAACCAAGCCGGAAGTAACACAAGGATTTTAACCAGCGAGCCCGGTGTTGGTAGGCAACGGAATAGACCGCTACGCTGCCCAGATGCCCCCAATTACAATTTCAGTGTTAGAGAGTACAGTCTCCAGTATGAACTCGTCCTCCTGCATCTTAGACATCGTTCCCACTAAGCTGCTCAAGGAGGTATTTTCAACTAACTCTCAGCCCCACTATTCTGATAATTCTTAGTAATTCTCTGGCCACTGGTTCTTTTCCAGACAGTGTTAAGCATGCCATTATTCACCCATTGCTGAAGAAACCGAATTTAGATGTCCTGTCCATAAGCAACTACAGACCAATCTCCAAATTGTCTTTTCTATCTAATGTTCTGGAGAGAGTAATTTCTTCTCAGTTGGTTTCTTTTATGAACACTAATACTGTTTTTAGTAGTTCCCAGTCTGGTTTTAGAGCACTTCATAATACTAAGACAGCTCTAGTTAAGGTCACTAATGACCTACTGCTGACTGTAGACAGAGGTGACTGCTCTACTTTCTTTCTCTTAGACTTAAGTGCTGCCTCTGACACAGTTGATCACAACATGCTCTCACATCGCTTAGAGACTTGGGTTGGCATCAATGGCTCAGCTCTTAGTTTATTACGCTCTTACCTCACCAACAGCATTTTTTCTGTTGTTCTGGGTAACTCTACTTGCTCGGTGGCTCAGTTGAGTTGTGGTGTCCCTCAAGGCTCAGTTCTTGGCCCCCTTGTCTTTTCTATATACATGCTGCCCCTCTCAAATGTAATGATTATAAGTCTGAGGTCATTCTGTTTGGTCTCAAAAATTCCATCTGCCCTTTTGTTACTAATCTTTGTGGTCTGTCAGGTAGTCTTAAGCAGGCTGCTAAGAATCTTGGGGTAATATTCAATGCTTACCTCAGTTTTGATAATCAACTCGCGCATGTTATTTAGTTATGCTTTCCCCAGCACAAGCTAATCTTCAAAATTAGGTAATTTTTATCAATTGCCAATCTGCAAAAGTTTGTACATGCTTTTATCTATTCTCGGCCTGACTATTATAATGCAGTTTATTCTGGTATCAGCAAGGGCTCCCTCCACAGTCTGCAGTTGGTACAAAACACCGCTGCTTGGCTTATTATTGGGACAAAGAGGCATGACCATATCACTCCTGTGTTTGCCCCCCTGCACTGGCTCCATGTTATATTTCAAATTGATGTTGTATTTTATTGCTCACTTTTAAGGCTTTAAATAGTCTTGCTCCTACATAGATTCGTGATTTATTGACCTGGTATATGCCCCCCTTGACCATTAAGATCTGCAGATGGAGCCCTGCTGGTTATTCCCAGGTCTCAGTTTGTTACAAAGGGTGATCGGGCTTTTGCTGTTAGAGCCCCCTCACTTTTGAACTCTCTCCCTGTTGAATTAAGACAAACAAAGTCTCTAGCTTCTTTTAAATCTTGTCTTAAAACTTTTCTTTTTATGAAAGCTTTTACAAATGTTTGATATGTTTTATTTATTTATACTCTTTTTATTTTTACTCTTACTTATTTGGTCTTACTCTTATTTTTGCCTTGTCTGGTTTTATTTCTTTGTAAAGCACACTGTAACACTATTTTAGAAAAGTGCTATATAAAGTTATTATTATTATTATTACATTTTGGTTCCTCTAGACCTTGGTGCTAATTTTGATGTTCTCTTCAACTGCTCATGCCTCATTTAAGGGCATTTTACTAAAAAATTCTTAAAGGACCACTTTGCCAATTTTCAACCTTGTCTCTATCTATCCAAATTGGGGAAGTAGTGTGAAAAACACCTGCAGTTGTTGCCAATTCTCTCTGTCTCTGGGACAAAGTTGCAAAATCTGTTCTTCCGGCACCAGTGTCGTCATTTGACATGTCAGTGTCATAGTTGGTGACAAGCAAGAACTGTGTACAAGTTCAGCTTGGATTTGTAGTCTCCGCCTCCAGGGGCTTGCTCTAGATGCCACTCAAAAACAAAACTTCCTTGTTCTCTTTGCTTGTATTAGAAAGGAGCTATGTTTCCAACAGAGAAAATGGCATCCCAAAAAATGAGTGAAGAGGGTCTTATGGATGAGGATATATTTTACAGTGTTTTGGCTGACTTGGATATGCAATCGTATTCATTCGAGCTAGAGTATAAAACCCAAGAAATGCAGTGGAGAGAAGCCGAGGCTACTGCTGCATTAGCCATGCAAGCGGATATGGCTGGCGGTGACCATTCGGAACCTCAGCTGCTGAGAGCAAACAGTGACTGGTGGTGTCTCAAATTGCCCTCTGATGCCAACAGAAACTGAATCATTCTGCTGCAATGAATTTCAGCGTGGGCAGTTTTTGATGGATGCTGTCGCCAACCCCAACCCCAATACTTTCTTAAGGATCTCGAAGATAAACTGGAAAAGACAACCAAGACCAGCAGGGCCAGCAGATGACCATTGAGTGAGTACGCTATGTTCTGGCCAACAAAGTAATAGCTACAGGCTAGTGTGGTGATACACGGCAATGTTGGGCAAGCAATTTTCTCAAAACGTTTGTACTGATTGAATGAAACCTCTGTTACCTAGATAAATACTATAGTACATTTTCCTACGTCTCACTAAATTTCCTGTTGGCAAGCACATTCCCTCTCATATTGGTCAAAAAGTTGCCCAGTGTATTGTCACCCTTATGTTATTTGTTGCCTGTCTGTGTCGTACATCGCATCAGAGCCAAATATCCTTCCCCCAATCCCAATGGTCAGTACAGAGGGCATGCTAAAAAGGACAAAGCAACAGATGAGCTTTGTCCATGTGATATGCAAGCCTTTGTGTTATAATGCTGCTAAACTTCAATGCAGCTAACAATGGACACTTTCATCTATGATGTGCAGTATACTACACATTTATTTGAAAATTGAATTTCATGTTGTAACATGTTGGTTTTAATATACAAACTTAATTTGTCTATTTTCACACTAAAGACTATCAAAGTTGGCTGCAGGTACACCTATGTCAGATGCATGCAAAATCATATCTGCTGGCTTATGCAAAGGCATTTTACTTCAGAGGCAAGATGCATTGCATTTTCTTCCAAAACAGGGCAAAGTTGTTTTTTTTTGGTAGAGGGTGATATATGGTTAAAAATAAATCATTTGTGGGTAGAATGGGAAAGCTGTTGGCTTTGGGTTGGGTTTTCTAAGTGAGATGGAATGGGTGCTTTAAAAACCTACACTCACTGGCCACTTTATTAGGTACACCTTGCTAGTACCGGGTTGGACCCCCTTTTGCCTTCAGAACTGCCTTAATCCTTCGTGGCATAGATTCAACAAGGTACTGGAAACATTCCTCAGAGAGTTTGGTCCATATTGACATGATAGCATCACGCAGTTGCTGCAGATTTGTCAGCTGCACATCCATGATGCGAATCTCCCGGTCCACCACATCCCAAAGGTGCTCTATTGGATTGAGATCTGGTGACTGTGGAGGCCATTTGAGTACAGTGAACTCATTGTCATGTTCAAGAAACCAGTCTGAGATGATTCGAGCTTTATGACATGGCGCGTTATCCTGCTGGAAGTAGCCATCAGAAGATGGGAACACTGTGGTCATAAAGGGATGGACATGGTCAGCAACAATACTCAGGTAGGCTGTGGCGTTGACACGATGCTCAGTTGGTACTAAGGGGCCCAAAGTGTGCCAAGAAAATATCCCCCACACCATTACACCACCACCACCAGCCTGAACCATTGATACAAGGCAGGATGGATCCATGCTTTCATGTTGTTGACGCCAAATTCTGACCCTACCATCCAAATGTCGCAGCAGAAATCGAGACTCATCAGACCAGGCAACGTTTTTCCAATCTTCTATTGTCCAATTTTGGTGAGCCTGTGCGAATTGTAGCCTCAGTTTCCTGTTCTTAGCTGACAGGAGTGGCACCCGGTGTGGTCTTCTGCTGCTGTAGCCTATCTGCCTCAAGGTTCGACGTGTTGTGCGTTCAGATGCTCTTCTGCATACCTCGGTTGTAATGAGTGGTTATTTGAGTTACTGTTGCCTTTCTATCAGCTCGAACCAGTCTGGCCATTCTCTTCTGACCTCTGGCATCAACAAGGCATTTTCGCCCACAGAACTGCCGCTCACTGGATATTTTCTCTTTTTCGGACCATTCTCTGTAAACCCTAGAGATGGTTGTGCGTGAAAATCCCAGTAGATCAGCAGTTTCTGAAATACTCAGACCAGCCCGTCTGGCACCAACAACCATGCCACGTTCAAAGTCACTTAAATCACCTTTCTTCCCCATTCTGATGCTCGGTTTGAACTGCAGCAGATCGTCTTGACCATGTCTACATGCCTAAATGCATTGAATTGCTGCCATGTGATTGGCTGATTAGAAATTTGCGTTAACGAGCAGTTGGACAGGTGTGCCTAATAAAGTGGCCGGTGAGTGTATTTCACCCTGTTATGAAAACAAACCTGTTATGCACTTTTTAAAATCTAGCCATTTAGTGAAAATTTTAAGACCAAAAAAGGATGAACTATCAATGCATAATACAAACTGTTTATTATATTTTTGAAAAACAAAGTTTCAGTAAATGCCAGTGTTCTCTCCATGGCCAAGATTCTGTTATTTCAAAGGTAACTAGATTTATCTGCATCCTGGCACGAGTGCCGGAAAAGACATTTCAAAGAACACCCATTTCAAACTCTGTGACTATTCCAGGTTTTGTATGGCTAAGAAAAACTATCAACATACTCAGAATCAGAAATACTTTATTGATCCTTAAGGGGAAATAGGGTCAAGTTACAGTTGCTGATATTCTAGAAAAGAAAATATATATAAGCATAAGTGAAATTATAAGAAAAATAGAAAAATAAGAAATATGTAAAAATATGTGCATTATACTACAATATTTAACAACTATATAGAGAGAAAAATTAGAAATATGTAAAAATGTGTGCAGACTATGAATACAGTACTAATTCAGTATAAATATACACCAGAGTAGAGAAGATTTCCTAGTACTGATGTCGGTGTGTTCTCGTCATATTTGGGATCTTTTATCACTTGGAGCAATTCTTTGCACCGTTCAAAATCTGTTGGTAATCGGTGGTAGCTTACGCTTACTCCCTCCTCTCTTCTTTCTGTAGTTGTCGCATCCAGGCATGATACAACGAGAAGGCATGTTTGTTTTGGATAAAAACAATCCAATTCAGTTTATGTCATTTTTCAGTTTTCTGATGGAAGAGTGAAGATTTTAAGACGGTGTTCTTTGTACACATAGCCGCAAGAAATGTCCACCTCCTCGAGCTGGGCGGGCTTTGGAAGGATTTGTAGTTTGGATATCAGAAGATTTCGCACAATGCATCTTGGTACATATAGGCACTGCCAGCATGGCTCCGCATCCAGTAGAACGCCGATTTCTTGGTCAATACAGCACACACTGAGGAATTTATTGTGTCAATTGACTGCATTTGCCATCAACACTGATTGGACATCCACATAAAAACCTGTGAAATTTCCCTTTAAACATTAAACAGAAGCAAAATTGATGATATAGAGTGTTTTATATTCAATAATGTAAAATTTTGCGTGTCCAATTTTATTGTTAGACTCTTACTATAAGATTGACTTCATTATATATTATAACTTATTATTCGGGCAGCACGGTGGCCCAGTTGTTAGTGCTGTCACCTAACAGTAAGAAGGTCCTGGGTTCAAACCCCAGGGTTGTCCAACCTTGGGGGTCATCCCAGGTCATCCTCTGTTTTGAGTTTGCATGTTCTCTGGGTGCTCTGGTTTCCCCCCACCATCAAAAGAAACATGCATGTTAGGGTTTATATTCCTGTCTGTGCCCCTGACCAAGGCAATAGGAAAAGAACTGGAGTTGGTCTCTGGGTGCAAAAAAGGCTGCATCCCACTGCTACTAGGTACACAGATCACAGCTAGGATGGATTAACTTGCGGTAACTGAATTTTCCCAAGGGGATTAATAAAGGAAACTTAATTAGTGATTTATACTATGTGGTATCATATGGCCCTAAATTCACTGGAGGTTGTCAGGTAGTGGACACACTTCAACAGTTTGTTACAATATGCATACATACAGCCAGGCATACTGAGTGGTTTCAGCTGTAAAGCAGGTATACCGAGCATCCCGCAGTACACTAAACCAGTGTGCGACCATAGGTAGTCCCACTGAATAGTGTGAGGTGCACCGAATTCGTTCTGTGCACTTTAAAACATGGACAATTAAGATGGTTCTATCCTTATATTCCTCCAATATTCTTACCACACCGTTGGTAAAATCTCCAGACACAACTGCCCTCTTTTGCATACACATATTCCACTGTCTTCCCTGACATACGTCAGCTTTCTTTGTGGTCACTTGCATACTCTCATTCCTGATTTTGCCCCCCCCCCCCCCCCTACAGCACCACTGCCTCTCATCCTTTGGCTGATGCTGCTGCTTTTCCTCTCCCTCTCTCTTTCTCTCTGTTTCTCTCTCCCCTGTTATCCCCCCCCCCCCCCTGCTTTTTGTTAGTGATTGTAATGGTGGAGAGAAGCATGATATCTCTTACCTCTGTTTAAAACCTAGAATTCTCTGTCTGCGAGGGAATAGTATTTTCCCCAGCATCAAGGCAAGTATTGGCATTGTCTGGTATGGTTGTTATGGTGCTAGCGCCTTTTTTTTCTTTTTTTTTTTTGGACTCGCTTTTCTCGCTCAATAATGGGGAGGGTTGCAGAGGCATACGCGAGTGATGAATCGCGGGGCTCACAGCACAGACGATTGGACGGCTTGTATATAGGCTAAGAGGACGGCTTGGAGAATGGGAGGGTGGTTGGGGCCAGTGCAAGGGGGTGGGGTTCGGGGAGTGGGGGGGGGGTTGCAAGAGAGGGGGATGGGCAGAACGGAAAGATGCAAACATGTTCGTGCACTAGCACACTCAAAGCTATACAGGCGCCAGCTAGATGACCTATCAAACACAAATAGTACTCACGTGCACGCACACACACTCATACACATGAGCTGTTGATAGTAGAATATTTCGGTTGGGGGCTTTACAAGTCACAAATTTGTTTGGGATCACCAATGTTTGCCTTGCTTTCTGTGCCTCTGTGTGTGCTGTCTGGCGGTGGTAATGTTACAGATGCAACCACACTGCCTCACCTGAACAAAAGACATGCTCTCACCATTCAAACAAATATGAGATTTCCATATGGTAGACGGTTGCAAGTCGGCATGCATGGACGTTTGTGCTGTGTCAATTTGCTTGACAGTCAGGTTTATTGCAGGTTGTGGTTCAGTGAGTGAGCGTGTGTGCATGTATATAGCCTTCCATGCATGATGTAAGGCACGTGTTTATCGTGACAGTAGACAAACAAACTGGAAGGACCAGTCCTTTCAGGCACCTGTACATCCTCTTGTTGCAGACCCAGATGATGTATGGCTCTCTCTGTGAGGCATGGCTTGGCTGTGTAGCTGAACAAAATCCATTCTGTTCTGCCATAGGACACTGGGTCAACAGCTACAGCTTTGATCAAGTTTTTGCATCTGTTCAATCTTTCTGTCTTTTGCAATCTGTTGCATTTCTAGTACATACTGACATGGAATTGTTGTTGGTTTTTTTTTTGTTTTTTTTGTTTTGGAGTTGTGCTTGCAACCGCATAGCAATTCAGTTTTATATTTTTATTTTGTCTAACAGCCGATGGCTTTGTGGACTGCACAATACATTATGGATTCACTTTTGACTTACAATCTATCACCCATGATGACTTTGTTGTCTCTCTCTCTCTCTCTCTCTCTCTCTCTCGCTCGCTCGCTCGCTCGCTCGCTCGCTCTCTTTACGTATATATAGATCAAACTATGATTCATGTAGGGAATTGGGTAGCTGTAGCAGCAGCATGTAGATGAACATAGACTGGTAAAAAGCCTTAAGGTGATGAAAATGAAATTCTAAGTACTACAGAGTAAAGTAAAGATATGTCGTCATAGATGAAAATAAGATGAAGAATTTAAAACAAAAGTATTGGAATTTGAATGTGTTCAGTGTACCACCAGCTGTTCACAATACAGGAGAGAAAGCATTAAAAGTCATGCAAAAGTTTGCATTTAGAGGATCGGTACATTCAAAGGGGTTGGGGGGCATAAGGCTAAGAAATCTTTTGTTAGTCATATCAGTTCTATTCGATTTGGGGTGTTGGACAGGGGTCCCAGTATCTGGCAGATGGATCACAAAGGGATTGTTAGGGGAACCAAAGGAAGCTGAATGGATGCTGGTGGGGAAATATCTGGGGGCTGACATCATTTGTTCAAGTCAACGACGATGTGTCAGACAGGAGTTGAATGATGAGGAGTCCTCATGATTCATTGCCCTGACCATCCTATCCACAAACACAGACACACACACACACACGCACATGAAAAAATCAAAATAATAGCATGAGGTGTAAAAATTGCAGGATACATAGACATACACACAAATCAGTCTATCTATCTATCTATCGATCGATCAATCGATCGGTCTGTCTGTCTGTCTGTCTGTCTGTGTGTCTGTCCGTCCGTCCGTCCGTGCGTGCTTTTAGTTATAACGCAGCCCTGCTTGTGTGCTGGTGAAGCACGTGTTAGGTGAAGCATGACTGTGTATTTGGATTCCAGGGGAATTTGTGCTGTGCCTCATATACCTTTTGAAACATATTAAACATCATGAAACTGGGATGGGACTTCTTTTCAGCATACTGAGGTGGTATATTGACAGAACATAGCAAATTAAGCTGGGCATTCTCGCAAGAAATTTGATATATCTCAAGCGGATCAACAGAGACGTCAAACTTGACAATTGATGATTTACTGTGATGTCCACCAATGAATCAGTGGTCTTTTATTATGTACGGGACCATCGCTGATCTGATTAAGCGTAGCCTGCATTCATGAGATGTGTAACGTTGCCAGATTTAAGCATGCTAATGAGACAAAATTAAGATGTTAAAATGCACAAACCCACTTTAGTTGGTTATACTATCTGATATGGTCATGTACACGCACACACACATGCACACATACATACATACATACAGCTCCATTCTGGCTCACTGCTTTTCCAGCCCCACCTCCAACCATATGCACTATGCTGACAAGTGTTGGTTCCAAATACTGAAACCCTTCATATGCTTGCTGTTCTTTTACACACACAGCGTATTTGTCAGTAGGTCAGTGATGGAGTTCATCTCTTCCTGGTTCCATCTTTGGCCCCAGTCCCACAGCCCAAGCCCCACTTGTCCGCTTCAGCCTCTACCCCAGTCCTTGCACCCTTTCACTGCCTTTCTTCCAGCTCGTGCTCCAGCTCATATTCCAGCCTCATAAAAGGCTGCTGACAGGGGATGTCGATATCCCCCTTTTCCCCCCATTTTTTTTCCACATGACAACTGGGGATGGGGGTCCCTGGAACTAGTCACTTAGAACATGTGTATGAGTGTGTGTTGTGAAGGAACATCAATGTGTCTGTGATAAAGATGTGAAATGCATGCTGCAGAAGGGTGGGGGTGTCTGAGAAGAAGGAAAGACAAGTAAATGACCAAGGGAAGTAAAAAGATTGAACGAGTGAGAGTGGGGGGAGAGAGGCTAGGACGGAGGAGAGAGCGAGGGAGAGAGAGAAGGTGGGCGGGTGCATGTGTGGGTGCTTGTGAGACGGGAGGCAGCAGGGCTCAGTCAGAGAGACAAAAGCCAAGAGACAGAAGCCTAGCATTTGTGTGTGCGTGTGTGTGTGTGTGTTTGTGTGTGTGTGAGAGAGAGAGAGAGAGAGAGAGAGAGAGAGAGAGAGAGAGAGAGGAGAGAGAGAGGAGAGAGAGAGAGAGAGAGAGAGAGAGAGAGAGAGAGAGAGAGAGAGAGAGAGAGAGAGAGAGAGAGAGAGAAGAGAGAGAGAGAGAGAGAGAGAGAGAGAGAGAGAGAGAGAGAGAGAGAGAGAGAGAGAGAGAGAGAGAGTGAGAGAGCATTAAAAGCCAGTGTGTGGATGCTGCTAGCCTAGCTTGTTAGCTTCACAAAGCTTGAAACACACTGGACGGAGGACAGACATACAGGAAAGGAGAGCAAGCAATCACAGGCACTTCCCCTGAGGGGGAAGAACAGAAGACTGAGAATCTACACTTGGGTTTTTCGTGCACTCATCTTCACCAGATTGGAATTTTTTTTTCTCTCTCTCCGTCTTGCCGACGTGCTGTGGTGGACTTTAGGGGAGGAAGAGGCACCAATAGGCTGATAGAGGTATTTTGTTTTGTCTTATTTGCAGAGGGATGCAAGGGATGTCGGCATTTAACGATGGGGGGGGGGGTTGGGATGGTGAGAAAAGGAGGAAAAGAAGAGATGGAGAGAAGGTGAGGATGACTGTGAGTCAGGCGGAAGGCATCTGGAGGAAAGGGAGACGGGCAACATCTCTGGCTGTAATGGAGGCTGATGTGTTGTGGTCAAACGGAAGCTGTGTGTCTGTCTGTTGGGTGTGTGTGTGTGTGTGTGTGTGTGCATGTGTGTATGTGTGTGTGTGTGTGTGTGTTTTCATGTCTGCATATTTCTGTCTGTGTTTGTGTGTGCAAGGCATCATTTTACGCCTATGTGTGCATGTCTGATGGCACCACTCCAGCCCTGCGATGGATTTGGAGCTGTACAAAGCTGTGAGTTGTGTTGACATGCTTGCTCACGTTGGAAGCCATTGTCCTCCGCTCAGGTCTGCTAGCGGTAAGCAGCCACTGGACGGGAGCTTCCAGGATTTGAGGTTAGACCGTATGTCTGCTCCAGCCTCGCTCTGTCTCTCCCAGTCTGTTTCCCCTTTTTTCCTCTGTCCATTTCAGGATCCATCCTTGTGTCGTTGTCCCCTCCACCCCACCCCCCCACCTCCTTTCATGTTTGCCTTCCTCATTCTCCCTGCGTCCATCCCCCACCCCTCTAAATGGATCATTTTAAAGCCTTTCTTTCCGTTTCTATGTCGCTGTCGCGCTGCCATGCCCACGGTCCTGAAGCTTTCACTGGAATGGGGGGGGATAAGGGCCTGCTGCGAGCAGGAGGGCATTTTAAGGCATGTTTCTGGCTGATTTAACCTTACACCGGCCCTTAAGCTCTCAGTTTTCTATTCAGCTGCCTGTGTCTCCAAATCGTTTCTTGTACGGCCGGTATACGCAAAATCAGGGCACGTAACAGGTCATTGACAGGTCTGTTTTGGTATCCTTTTGGCGTGTGTCTGTGTTAGTGAGTGCTATCGCTTCATCATGAGCTTCCTTTAGTCAGAGCAGTGTGACGCCCCCCCCCCCCATCGCCACCCCCGACTCAAACTACTACATCCCAAATAAAAGGCCTCTGTACCAATCACTGAGAAGCCATGACCAAAACACTAAAGCTTTCCCCTCCCAGCCAAAGATGGGGGGATGGGGAGGAGCCCCGAGATTCCAGGACTCAGAGAGTCAAGGGGAGGGAGTGCTTTGGAATGCATGATACCCCAGTACAACCCCTTCACCCAAACTGTCCAAAACCAACCCCCCCACCCAAAAAAAAAAAAAAAAAATTGGTGGGGTGGAAAAAAATGCTGGAATCTGTGGCCTATGTGTTTTTGGTTGGATTAACCCTTCACTGGGACAGATGGCTCCATCCCCTGCTGAGCTAACAAACCCACACATTGACCCCCCAGTCAGCTGTCTTCATTGCTTGTGTGCGTGTGTGTGTTGGCGGGTCATTTGTGTATGTATGCATAGCAGGGACATACTAGCTTACTAGCTATGGCCAAGATGGAGGAGGGATCTGTTTTGACTTCAGAATATGCCGCCAGACTGAGAATCTCTGCTCAGCCCATGTGTGTGCATGCGTGCATGCGTATGTGCACACGCGCATGCTGGCACATCCGTTTTATGTGTACTCTTTGCAGACCCATGTGTCCTGAAAATCATCCATGAAAACATGCCTCTGTGTGTTCTCTTCATCGGAACGTGTTAATCGTGAGATTTGGCCAAATGCTACTGTAACATCTTCAGCAGTCTACAAATGTTACCAGATTCCCAAGGCAGGGCGACACGTCTGCTTTGTCGGTCTGTGGTGTTGTCTCCATCTTTCAGTGAGACAGTTGTCTGAGGTGCGCCAAGGCGCTTTACATAGCAAGCGCAATCGTAGAGAAGGCAAGACAGACAGAACGTAGCACAGCTGTGACCGTGAGTAAGCTAAAGATGTGGAACGATGGACAGAGGGTAACGTAAGGTCGGTTTACATCATCATGTGCACCAGAATACACTGGAACCTTTCTTTTACGATGCGTCTCTAGTGTGGACTTAAATGTGCAATGCTTGTTGAGTCATGTTGTGTCTTCCTCGGTGTCCAGTCATACGCACACTGATATACTGCCCCGAGATGAAACAAAGAGATGCTTGAGGAGTTGAAATGCTTATGTGCAATTTATTGAGACATACAGTATATTGTGCTTGTTGCTTTTTTTTGTGCCTCTTTTCTCTCCCCAATTGTATCCGGCCAATTACTCCACTCTTCCGAGCCGTCGCGGTCGCTGCTCCACCCCCCTCTGCCGAGGCGGGGAGGGCTGCAGACTACCACATGCCTCCTCCGATACATGTGGAGTCACCAGCCGCTTCTTTTCACCTGACAGTGAGGAGTTTCACCAGGGGGATGTAGTGCGTGGGACGATCACTCTATTCCCCCCCAGTCCCCCCGCCCCCGAATAGGCGCCCTGACTGACCAGAGGAGGCGCTAGTGCGGCGACCAGACACACACCCACATCTGACTTCCCACCCGCAGACACGGCCAATTGTGTCTCTAGGGACACCCAACCAAGCCGGAGGTAACACAGGGATTTGATCCAGCGATCCCCGTGTTGGTAGGCAACGGAATAAATAGACTGCTACGCTACCCGGACGCCCTCGCTTTGTATGTATGAAATAGATGACATGAGTGCATTGAGTGTGACCGAAATTATTTGAATTACAGTTGGTTGATTCAATCAACAAGTCTGACCAGGGTTGACTTTAATGTACCACAGTCATTTCAAGTAACACGATTTGGTTAAGTACAGCCAAGGCTTTGGAATAGCATTTCTCCCAATGCTTTGGGACACCAATCTTTATTGGACAGAAAGCCATTAGTGTGTATGTCACATAGAGCCACTTTCTCACCCCTTGCTCCTCTCTTTCACTTGAGACGTGAGCAAACTATGAATAGGGAAATAAGAGTTGCACACCCTATACCTGTGATTTATTCTGTTTGAAGTGAAAATACCGGAGCCTAATTCTATTTGTGACATTTCCACGAAATCGGCAAAGCGACACAATTGTTCAAACTACACAACAGTGTCATTACTTAACACCCATATTGGTGTTTTAACTGCCTATAAGTGTAACGCCGGCGCCTATCAGTCCCAATTCAAAATAACTGCATTATTTTCTAGCGGAGTTCTCTACTTTCTCTCCCCTTTTTCCCCTTTTCTCCCAATTTGGGATTGCCAGCTCTCCTAAGGTCCCACCACTGCACAACACCTATGCTGATAGGGGAGGCTGTAGACTACCACGTGTGTCCTCCAATACACAGAGTTGCCGACTGCTAATTTTCAACTGCAGGTTTTCTCTGTGGGAATGTACATGTGCGAAGGGTCACGCCATTTCCTATAGAGCCCCTTTGCAGCCGTACTGGCAACCCAGCACCTGCAAGAGTCGCTAATTGCAGTGGCAGAACAAACTGCCCTAACCTAACTGGCTCCCCACTTGGGAACATGTTAATTGTGTTCCCTATGTCACCCAGCCGAGGCAGAGGCAGTGCTGGCGTCTGAACCATAGTGTATGCCTGTTGTACCACCTAAGCTGCAAAAAAAAGAAAGAAAGAAAGAAAGAAAGAATGAACACAGTGTGAGGGTAAACAAATTTCACAAGAAAAATTATGGCCTTTTGTTTCCTCCCTTTTCTTCCCAATTGTATCCGGCCAATTACCCCACTCTACCGAGCCATCCCAATCTCTGCTCCACCCCATCTGCCGATCGGGGGAGGGCTGCAGACTACCACGTGCCTCCTCTGATACATGTGGAGTCGCCAGCCACTTCTTTTTACCTGACAGTGAGAAGTTTCGCCAGGGGGATGTAGCACATGGGAGGATCATGCTATTCCCCCCAGATCCCCTACTCCCCCACCCCACCCCCGAACAGGCGACCCGATCGACCAGAAGAGGTGCTAGTGCAGCAACCAGGACACATACCCACATCCGGCTTCCCACCTGCAAACACGACCATTTGTGTCTGTAGGGACGCCTGGCAAAGCCGGAGGTAACACAGTGATTCGAACTGGCGATCCCAGTGTTGTGTTAGGCAATGGAATAGACCGCCATGCCATCCGGACTCCCCCATGATGGCCATTCTCAACAGCCAAACTCTAGCCACACAATGCAAGCCAAGCCATCCTGTAATTTGTCAACTGCAGAACTGATGAAGCCTGTGACTGGTGTTTTATATCTGATATATCTCTGCATCAGATATAATTCACAGATGTTATTTTACAGACCACTTTTTCCCCCTGTTGATTATTCTCCCCATTTTTGCTCCACTGCTCATTTAACGCAACGTTATGATAGTCTAAAATAATGATGCATCCGTTTTTCAGTTTGCTTTTTCACTGCAGTGGAATAGTGTTTGGCTTCTTGGCTTGACTGTGTGCGGCGTACAAGAAGACAGTTATCTTCATCAAACTCAAAAGTGCTTTGAACAATGAACTGTTTTGTTGACCACATGGCTGGGTGGTATGACTGCCACACGCATAGAGGAAATGGAAGACAGAAATGACCAACAACGCGGACAGCAGATGGTCCACAGAGTTTACTTTTTGACTTTTAATCATACGAGAAGAAAGTAGCAAAGGGGGGGAAACAAAATATTTATAAATGAGAGACGAATGCTGGCTGAAGAAGACAATGAAATAACACTAGGCTCTGTTAAAGACAAGGACCAAGCTGAGAGATGGTGGAAAAAGAAGGTTATAGTGGAAAAGAGGAGGGAGGAAGACAGAATGAAAGAGGATGATGAAAGATGAAGAGCGATAGGAGAAGTGATTGAATGTTGAGGAGGGAGGGAGGCGCCAGTGGAAGTGAGAACAAGCTTCCAATGCTGTCCACTGGGTCATGGTCATGAAAAATTTAATCAAGTTTTGCAGATAACAGCCTCCCCTCTAAGCACAAACACATACTGCTCTATATGCATGAATTTGTGCCTATATCTGTGACTTAATTCATTACGAAAAACAAAATGTTCTCTAACTACTGTTAGAAATATCCTAGACAGTCAGTCAGTGAATGCTGCTTATTGTTAAGGACTAATATTGTTTTACGCTCACCAACTGGTTCAGATACACTCGTTCAGATAACCATGTTATTTAAATGTCTCGAACAACCCGAATGCCAGCACAAAACTGAATAAGAATAGCTGGGCCTATTAATAGAACAATTATGATAATGAGTCATTGCCAAACACATTTACGATGACCTACTTTTCACATATGGCACTGATCGGTTCACTGTCATGAATACTCTGAGGCTAGTTGCCTTTTTTCCTTCCATTTTGTTTTTAAGACATTTCACCTATTATTGCATTACTATGCTCAGTGGGCGAAACTACAAGTGGGCTGAAAATACTACACCATGTTATTCCCCTGCCTCTGAATGACTTTCTTGGTGGCCTCTGACTTGTGAAGCCAGTTTGCATCTAGGTCATTCTGAACTCTGTGTATGCTTGCTTGGTGCTTTGCACACTTTTCATGTGCGCCTGAACTTCAGCTTTCTAAAGTCTGGGGACCGTCAGTAGTGTTGTTGGCTCAAGGACTAGACTGTGATGGAAACATTTCAAATCCATCACATCTGTCATCTCTCATGTCCCTCTGATGAGCAGTTTTATGAATGGATACAATTCATGCTTGTTATATAATTTTCCCAAGTTCATTTTCTGAACTAGAAGATTAAAAGAAGTTCTTTCCTGCATGACACGGAGGTTGTTGTTTTTTGTTTTGTTTTTGTTTTTTTGTGTTTGTAGCCTGTACTCTATCTAACTTCCAACTAGTTCCAAGTGGTTGAGCCACACGACTAGATAAACCTTCAGTGCTACATTTATGATGGCGGAGGACAGTAAAATACTGTGATGAGTGATGCATCCTCTCCATCATCATGTCTGAACTAATCACATCGCTACACAAGAAATAGGGTGCACTGCTAGTTTGTTGAGTGTTAGTAATATTAATTAGATTGCATATCAATCCATTTATCAGCCACTGCCTAGTGGATACCTCGGGACAGGAATAAGCTATGGGAGTAAACCCCTACAGAAAATTTATGTCTACAGTGCTGCTGTTTTTTTTTGTTTTTTATTTTGTTCTTCTTGCCCTTTTGTATCTGTTTAAGTCAGAGAGTACTGCTGGCATTGTATGTGGCTGCCGCTTCTCCCTCTCATAGCCCCCCATCCACCCCTTTATGTCTGTGTTATGTTTATCTGTTGTCTTGTTTCACCCCATTTATTGTAAAGCGACTTTGAGTGTTAGAAAAGTACTGTACAAGTTTGATTTATTATTATTATTATTATTATTATCATTTACTGTGTTAATGATGCTATGACAGCCTCTTACCCATCATAAATAGTATTACATTATAGAATAGAATAGAATACAACTTTATTGTCCAGCCAAGGCCAGAAAATCACCTTTGGTCTCACCAGATACAGTAAAAACATCACATTACATCAATATAGCAAATTTTTTACATTACACACAATTGCACAATTAATACGAGATACACACAGTGTACAGCATACATTTAATGCACAAGAGTGCAGATTAATGCAGTTTGTTCATGAAATGTATTGCACTCGGAACAAAAGAGCCCTTATAGATCTTTTTGTTTGCCAGGGGTACGCTGTAGCATCGCCCTATGCAGGGGGTGTTTAGTGTCACCAATGATGGACAAAGCTTTCCTATGTACAGCAGTACTGTAAAGATTATCCAATGGCTTTAGTTGGCAGCCTACTATCTTATGGTGTACATGCTGTGTAAACAAGTTGATATAGTTAATATAGCACATAGAAATGGCTGTAATGTGTATAGTATTAGACAAATATACACCGATCAGCCAGAACATTAAAATCACTGATAGGTAAGTGAATAGTATTGATTATGTTGTTACAATGGCACTTGTCAAGCAGTGGGATATATTAGGCGGCAAGTGAACACTCAGTTCTTGAAGTTGATTTGTGGAAGCAGGAAAAACAGGCAAGCGCAAGGATCTGAGCAACTTTAACAAGGGCCAAATTGTGATGGCTAGACGACTGGGTCAGAGCATCTCCAAATTGGCAGGTCTTGTGGGCTGTTCCCGGTATGCAGTGGTCAGTACCTACCAACAGTGGTTCAAGGAAGGAAAGCCACTAAACCAGTGACAGGGTCATGGGTGCCCAAGGCTCATTAATGCCTGTGGGGAGCGAAGACTAGCCTGTCTGGTCCGATCCCACAGAAGAGCTACTGTAGCTCAAATTGCTAAAAAAGTTAATGCTGGCTATGATAGACAGATTACAGAACACACAGCGTGTCACAGCTTGCTGCATACGGGACTGCATAGCCACAGACCGGTCAGAGTGCCCATGACAACCCCTGTCCATTGCCAGAAGTGCCCACCGTGGGCACACAAGCCCATTGTGGGCACTGGACTAGACCGTGGAGCAATGGAAGAAGGTGAGCTGGTCTGATAAATCACTTTTTCTTTTAGATCATGTGGCTGGCCGGGTGCGTATGCATCATTTACCTGGGGAAGAGATGGCACCAGGATGCACTATGGGAAGAAGGCAAGCCGGTGGGGCAGTGTGATGCTCTGGGCAATGTTCTGCTGGTAAACCTTGGGTCCTGGCGTTCATGTGTATGTTACTTTAACATGTACCACCTACTTAAACATTGTTACAGACCAGACCCCTTCATGGCAACAGTATTCCCTGATGGCAGTGGCCTCTTTCAGCAGGATAGTGCACCCTGCCACACTGCAAAACATGTTCAGGAATGGTTTGAGGAACATGACAAAGAGTTCAAGGTGTTGCCTTGGCTTCCAAATTCCCCATACATCCGCTGGAAAAACCAATCTGATCCATGGAGGCCCCACCTCGCAACTTATAGGACTTTAAGGATCTCATGCTAATGTTTTGGTGCCAGATACCACATGACATCTTCAGAGGTCTTGTGTAGTCCATTCCTTGATGGGTCAGAGCTGTTTTGGCTGCACGAGGGGGACCTACACAACATTAGACAGGTAGTTTTAATGTTTTGGCTGATTGGTGTAATCTGGGTGTAACCTCAAAGAATTGCAGATTTACCTAATAGACATTATTGTTTTTGCCCAGTGTTGAATGTGATAGATGCTAACAAAGTAAACAAGGAAGCGTCACTATTCAGGGTGTCAGGTGGACATTTTCCTGGGTAATTGCACCAGGAATTCTGGATCAACAGGAAGTGGAGGTTTTTCTTCGAAACAAACAAAGAGGAACAATGATCAAACATCCATTTTATCCTCCAGTGTTTGTTTCAATATTCCTATGTGGTGGTTAAATACAGCTACACTTGTGACCATGTACTTGGACACTGCCCTTGTCTTGTTTCACTCTTTTCTGTCAGTATGGACCCTCCCTCCTTAAACTTCCCTTAGGGCCTCAGCTAAACTATGCAAGCAAATTGTAATGTCTGCTTGTCTGTTGTTTTTGCTTTGCCAAGGATATTGAAAGAGAGGAAAAGTAATGGGTGGAGCAACATTACCATGATATTCCCTTGCACAAGAATTGAGAGCCCTGGGGTGAGAAGTAGGTCCTCCTTTGAGTTTGCCCAGCAAACAGTTGAAGTTAATAAATATCCTTGTGACCTCAGTTTTCACAGAATATTGAGCTCTGCCATTAGAGCTGTTCTTGTTTATCATCTTCTGAAACCTCACAGCGGGTCATTCAATCTCTTAAAGAAAGGGATTAATTAATCTTGGAGCCTAAATACTTTGGATCTATTCAAGATGTTTGTATGGGCCGCACTGCTATATACGTCTTTATAAATTCTTCAATGTCTTATTGATCAGTGAAGCAAGAGATGTAAATTTGGATGATTTGCCATTGCTGTAAGCTAGCCAATACTAATCGTTTTCATAGAACTGATTTTTTCCAAACCGACAACGTCATTTGGATGGACTTTTGAGGGCACTTTTACATAGGCCTATTTATCTGGATCTCCAGGCGACATTCGATATCACCAACATAAAGATATGTTCAGCCATTTTACTTTTAGTCTTTGTGGATGTTTTGGGTGTCGTAAAAAGAGGAAAAAACCTGGAACTAATATGAAAGAAGTATACCAGTCTGGTTCTCTTGCACCCTTCTCTAAATCAGATGTTGATTGCAAAGCCAAGAAAGAAGTGAGATTTCAGCAAGATACACTTGACTCTGAAGTGAAAAGCAGCCAAGATGTTAAACTCAGTCATCTTGACAAACCGGATCCAGATGTCATGTTCAACCAAGATTCTAATCTAAAACCAGACAATTGTGACAATAATGTCTCCCACGACCAAGGACCCAAACCAGATCAAGATACCAGATTCATCCAGGATTTCAAGCATGACCAAGATTCAGATCCTGGCCAAGAAGCAAAAGTCGACCAAGGAGTCATGCCCAACATTGTCCTTGTGGAAGGAATTAAATGTAGGTCACAGCTCAAATGCAAGGCCAGGCCCTGAGGATATGTTGGCTCGGGGTGCTCCTCTACTCTAGGGTAACACAAGTGCAGGAAGTAAACTGATTTTTCACACATGGTTATTTTAAGAAGCTGGGCTGTGAGCTTTGTGCATGCACATACAGCTTTCGTATGCCTTTTTTGATGTATTTTGGAACCACGATGTTAAAAAAAAAAAAGCTCATTTTAGTGCCACGTTTGCTTTAGTATTTTAAGATGTTCTCACCAAACTGAGCTATTTTCTCCTTTGCTAATATTTCTGTCCTCAAGCTTTAAATGACGGTAGATGAAATGAGCCTGATTTACCTCTCAGCCTTTCATCATTCAACGAAAGATACTAAAACATAATTGAATTATGTAGTCAGTTTTGTCTTTTTGTAATGGCATCGTTCCCTCAAATCTAATCATGGTGTTATCCACTGGCTTCATAAATGTCTGCATCTTCAGTCTGAGTCTATTTTGCCACTAGATGGGCGGGAGTTTACGAAAATAGTCTGCCATCAATTAAATATAGATGAGGGACTTGGATTTGTCAGCACATTAGCTGTACTTGAAAAAGGGATAAGTTGAAGACCTGTATATTTGACCCATGATAGAAATGTAATTTATATGGAAGTAGTCAACTCATTAAGTTCTGGTCGCGCATGTGAGTGACCTGTTCCAGTGCAGGACCCACAAAAAGTGGAAGTGTGTGGTTCCTTACCATAAAGGTAGAATAAGAAACTCTGTATTGTTAAGCGCTAGGCAGAGAGGTTAACAATTGTGGATGAATACTGGGTTCATTTAAAATTGTCTCTAAAATACAGTGAAGGACAAGGATGTGCATTTCTTTCTTTTTTTTGTCATTTAAGTTTTTTATTTGTTTTCATATTAAGGTTAAAGATAGGGTTGTCGTGATTATCAAATGCTGGTTATAGATTCTCATCAGTGGTCATCCTTTGAAATAATCGAATGGTATTGAAAGACATAGATATGTAGTAGACGCAGTTCAGATATAGGTGGTTAGATGTCGTAATTACTTCTCACCATCGATGGCTGCCTATATGTGACATCCTATATAGCACAACACGCCAAACAATAGGCTTAACAATATTTTCTTAGTTGCTGTCCTTAAACCAAGTGATGACCCTTGATCAGCAGAGGTTAATCCATTTAGGAGGCATGATGGGAAGTTGGCAGGAAGGAGACACTTGGTATTGATCTTCTCCGGGCATAGTGACGATGCAGATAGAATGAGAAGGCCAAGGTCACAGAGAGAGTTGTGACCAGGTGGTCGGATGTATTGATTGTAGTTTGAGTGACATCATATTGTAACTGGATATACACCGCTTGGTGTCGTGAATGAGACTTATAGCTGGAATAATGTGTGGAGGGATTGACGTTTTGATTGACAACAGCAAGGTGACAATGACTGACAAAAAAAAAAAACTGTGAGCGGTGAACTGTTCAACGTTCCTTCAGATTTAAAACTTTACATGTACCGGCGTCCAGGTAGCGTGGCGGTCTATTCTATTGCCCACCAACACGGGGATCGGCGGATCGAATCCCCATGTTACCTCCGGCTTGGTCGGGCCACCCTACAGACACAATTGCCCATGTCTGCGGGTGGGAAGCCAGATGTGGATGTATGTGTCCTGGTCACTGCACTAGCACCTCCTGTGGTCTGTTCAGGGGGGAGGGGGAGCTGGGGGGAATAGCATGATCCTCCCATGCACTACGTCTCCCAGGTGAAACTCCTCATTGTCAGGTGAAAAGAAGCGGCTGGCAACTCCACATGTATCGGAGGAGGGATGTGATAGTCTGCAGCCCTCCCCGGATTGGCAGAGCGGGTGGAGCAGCGGCCAGGACGGCTCAGAAGAGTGGAGTAATTGGATGGGGACAATTGGGGAGAAAAGGGAAAAAAAAAAAAAAAAAACTTGACATGTGTAGACAGCCATGATTTAGGGTTTATGAGAAGGAGCCACAAGTGAAGCATTGTCTCATGTTTTTGGTCAGTGAATAAATTCAGATTATGTCAAAGAATTTTCGGCGTCAAACAAAGGAAGACTGTTAAAACAACAGCACTTTAGACCCACAGAAACGGGGTTTAAGAGCTAGACACCAGGTTGTGGTTTGGTTTTCTAACCTACGGTAACAGGGTTAACCATGATTGCGTAACTGAATATATATGTACAGCAAAGTTGTGCCAAGTACCGCAATGTTGTCACCCAGTCTCCATAGGTGTTAAAGGGCATATTTAAGATCGTAATCCAAACAACATCATTAGGCTAATGACCGCTTTTTCTTTATGGGTAGCCTATATGTGTGTGTTAGGGGTGGAGTGGGAAGTCGTAAAGCTTCGTTAAGTAATTGTTTTTAAGGTTGTTGTTGTTTTGCCCCCCCCTTGTGTTTAGCTTTGGACCATGCCAGTTGGCAGTATTACTCCTTCCTATGTCGTCAGTGAAGGGCTGTGTGCGCGAGTGCCTATGTGTGTGTGTGTGCTGCGGTTGGCGGGGGAAGGAACAGCTGTTGATTGTAACAAGAAGCATTTCGTCCTCAAACCTTTGGTGATGGTACACGACAGAGCAACTGTTCGTGTGCAGGCACATCTTGGGCACACACAGACATTATCGTTTATGCACATACACATCCCGAAGATTCTTCTTTGTCTACCGGTATCCCAGTCAACCCTCTGCTAGATTGCCGGAGGGGAAACGGTGGCTCAGCATTCTGCCCCATCTCGCCTGCATGAAGGGAGTGAGGAGAGGGTAGAGAGAGAGAGGGAGTCGGGGACAGGGTTCATTCAAGGTTGTGTTGAATCTATACGCTCAAATGCGCAACTGTCCTTTCGAACCCTTTTGTCCCAGGGGAGAGTTTACCTGCTCAATTCTGCTTTTTCCAGCAACGCTGAGCTCTGCCGGTACACACATTTGCATCCTGAAGTCCCCAAGCACAACTACAACACTCTACTGACTACTAGGGATTAAGAGCCTTGCTCGTGGGCAACTTGGTGGTAGTTGTCTGGAAGAGGAGAATGTTATTCACTCACTTTGCCCTTTACGTTTCTCCCAGTCAGTCCACGTATTCAAGCCCAACTGTCATCAGGTCTTACCTTTTTTCTTTTTTTGGGGGGGGATTTTCCCCCTTTTTCTCCCCAATTGTATCCAGCCAATTACCCCACTCTTCCAAGCTGCTCCACCCCCTCTGCCTATTCGGAGAGGGTTTTGCCAGGGGGATGTAGCGCGTGGGGGGATCACGCTATTTCCACCAGTCCCCCCCCCCCAAACAGGCGCCCCGACTGACCAAAGGAGGCGCTAGTGCAGCGACCAGGACACATACCCACACTCAGCTTCCCACCCGCAGACACGGCCAATTGTGTCTGTGGGGATGCCCGGCCAAGCCGGAGGTAACACGGGGACTCAAACCGGCGATCCACGTGTTGGTAGGCAACAGAATAGACCGCTACACTACCCAGACGCCCAGGTCTCTCCTTTTAAGCCACTGCTGCTTTCAATCTGTCCCATGATAGTTTTGCAAAAGCTACCTCTGTTATGAGCATTTTCTGTGTGTCTTGTTCCTTCTTACAAACCAAACATGTTGTCGGTATGCATGTTGAATAGTCAACACTGGATTTTCACAGTTGTTTTCTTGGAAACTATCTTATTCTAACTTATTAATACCTTAACATTTGAATTTTAGATGATTATGTATTTATCAGGTTATTTTGCTTCACCATCTACATTTGGTACTCATCTTTTCCCCCCCTAGAAACATGACATCAACATTTCTAGCGTTCCTCAGTGGGATATCAAGCCCTAAATAAAACAGTTGTTTTGTGCCTGGTTTCAGTGAAGAGCACAAAACAGAAAAATGCTTCTTTTCTTTTTTTTTATAGACAGTCTTCAGTAACAAACTTTTCTGGTGTGACTGCTGAGGAAAAAAAACAAACAAAAACGACAACTTGTAATGTCAAGTCATTTCTCCGAGATGTGGTGCTTGTTTTTTTAGTTGGATGGCCAGTGAGTGAGTTCAGTTGCTTTTGGTCTTGTGTTAAGACGGTTGATTTTCTTGTGGGTCAGTGAGACAAGTCAGCTCTGCCTGTAAGCACACTTGCTCAGAAGTAAGCACGCTTTTTTTTCTTTTCGCTCTGTTATTAAAGTTTATCATATAATCATATATATATTAAGATAGATGTAAGAAAAACTAATACATCGCAGTACAAGCTTGTACTGCAATGTGTTAACGTTTTTTTCCTGCATCTAAATATTCTGCTCCTCATTTGTTGAGCACTTTTATCAGCAACACCGTTGCTGGTTTCCGGGGGAAAAAATGTGCTATTGTGGCAGGAATGAGGAAAAACACATGAGACCAAGGCGAGTTTGATGTTTATTCCTCAACTCCAAAAAACCAACTGCAGCCGGAACAACCCTGCCCCGGCGAGCCCGGGAACGTAAACCACGCCCCCAGCTCACAGTCCTGCTGGGTGAGAGGTATAGCCCCTAGTGTCCGCCACACAGCCCCCCCCCCCCGAACACCCAGAAGGGACTCCTGGAAAGAAACTTAGTGTCTCACTGGAGGCTTAAGCAGCCTGCCATAACGGCTGCGCTGTCCCTCAGCCGAAACAGTAGGTGAAACACAGTCCAAAGCCGGCTGAGAAGCAGAACGCTGAACCCGTGAAGACACTGCCGGGGTCCTGGAAGGAGGACGACCCCGACGGGGAACCTGGGCCGGAAACACAACTTCGCCTGCCACCCTGTGCGCCGGTTTAAGCCTATCAAGCGTGACACGCTCCCTACGCCCACCCATATCTAGCACAAAACCCTTAGGACCCGTCTCAAGAACCCGAAATGGGCCATCGTATGGGGGTTGGAGGGGTGAGCGGTGAGCATCATGCCGTACAAAAACAAAACGAGCCGACATGAGCTCCGCAGGCACGAACGACCGCGGAAAACAGTGGTGAACGGGGCCTGGAACCCGAGTGCTGTCGGACAAAAAAGGATAAACGGCCGGACGGGGTCGAGGAGCGGAACTCCCAGGCAAAAATTCCCCAGGGACGCGGAGTGGCTGACCGAGCACCAGCTCAGCGGGTGACGCGTCGAGGTCCTCCTTAGGAGCCGAACGCAACCCGAGCATAACCCAAGGTAAACGATCCACCCAGTTACCATCCGAGAGCGCAGCACACAGCGCCGCCTTGAGCAACCGGTGAAAACGTTCACACAACCCGTTAGCCTGAGGGTGATACGCGGTAGTGCGGTGTACCTGCACACCCAAGGATCGCGCAAGTGCCGACCAGAGCTCTGACATGAACTGGGGGCCCCTGTCTGAGGTGATTTCTGACGGAGTGCCGAAACGGGCGACCCAGGAGGAAAGAAAAGCGCGTGCAACATCCGAGGATGTTGTGGAGGATAGAGGGACAGCCTCTGGCCACCTGGTGGTCCAATCTACCATTGTGAGCAGGTGCGTAAAACCCTGTGAAGAAGGTAGAGGGCCCACCAGGTCCACATGCAAACGTCTGGCCGGGATCGGAAATGGTTCGAGGGGCGATTTAGTGTGCTGGTGGACCTTAGCGCGCTGGCACGCTACACATGCAGCTGCCCACCCCTTGACGTCCTTGCGGAGGCCAGGCCAGACGAACTTGGAACCGACCAACTTCACCGATGCCCGAACTCCAGGGTGCGAGAGGGAGTGAATCGAATCGAAAACTCGACGGCGCCAGGCCACTGGAACAACGGGGTGGGGACGGCCGGTGGAGACATCGCAGAGGAGGGCAGGACTGCCTTCCTGCATCACAGCGTCCTCTAGCTTGAGACCGGTACGCGTTGACCTAAGGGCAAGGATGTCCGGGTCACTGGGCTGGTCGGCAGCCATAGCGGAGAAATCCACACCGAGGTGCACAGGACACACAAGCACACGCGACAGACAATCAGCAACAGGGTTGGACTTCCCGGCCACATGCTGAATGTCCGTTGTGAACTCGGAGATCGCCGCTAGGTGGCGCTGTTGACGAGCAGACCACGGCTCAGTCACCTTGGACATGGCAAAAGTCAGCGGCTTATGATCCACATAAGCCGTGAATGGGCGACCCTCCAGCAGGAAGCGGAAATGCCGGGTTGCAAGGTGCAGTGCCAGCAACTCCTGGTCAAAAACGCTGTACTTGCGCTTGCTATCCCGCAGTTTGCGGCTAAAAAATGCGAGTGGCTGCCACGCATTCGCCACACGCTGTTCAACCACAGCCCCCACGGCTATGTCAGACGCATCGGTTGTTAAAGCTATGGACGCCGTGGGTGTGGGATGGGCGAGGAGGGCAGCGTTAGCCAGGGCGCACTTAGCTCCGTCAAAGGCCTGGACCTGTTCGGGAGTCCAGTCGACAGGGTTGTTAGCCTTCTTAAGCCGCAGGGCTTCGTAAAGTGGCTGAAGGAAGTGGGCAGCGCGAGGGAGGAAACGGTTATAGAAATTCACCATTCCCAAGAATTCCTGCAATGCCTTAACAGAGACCGGGCGGGGAAATTACGCCACCGCTTGCACCTTAGAAGGCAACGGGACCGCGCCTTGCGGCGAAATGCGGTGACCCAAGAAGTCAATCACCGGCAGTCCAAACTGACACTTGGCCGGGTTGACTATCAGGCCGTGTTCGTCCAGATGATGGAAAACCTGTTTCAGGTGCGCCAGGTGCTCGTCAGCTGACGGACTGGCCACTAATATGTCGTCGAGATAAACGAACACGAAATCAAGGTCATGCAACACCGAGTCCATCCGCCTCTGAAAGGTTTGCGCTGCCCCCTTCAAGCCAAAAGGCATGCGCATGAACTCAAAAAGCCCAAACGGGGTGATCACTGCGGTCTTGGGCACGTCCTCTGCGCGCACCAGGTCCACCTTAGAGAAAATAGTGGTACCTGCCAGGCGTATGGAAAAGTCCTGTATGTGTGGGATGGGATAGCGGTCATTGGCGGTGACATTGTTCAGGCGGCGAAAATCGCCGCAAGGCCGCCACGACCCATCCGCCTTGGGCACCATGTGAAGCAGCGAGGCCCACGGGCTGTTGGAACGCCTCACTATACCCAGACGCTCCATGATGGCGAACTCCTCCTTGGCTGTAGCCAATTTTACCGCGTTGAGGCGCCGCGCGCGCGCAAAAACTGGCGGTCCCAGAGTGGGAATGAAATGTTCTACCCCGTGTTTAGTAACCGCGGTGGAAAAGGCAGGCGTAGTCACCGATGGAAAATCCGCCAGCAAACGCTGAAAAACATCCCCTAATGCTAAAAAGTTAGCGTGTGTTAACGGCCCGGCTCCCCTTGTCTCGCACGGAACAGTGGCGAAAGACACAGCATCAATTAAACGGCGGTTTGCAACATCAACCAGCAGACCATTAGCACACAGAAAATCCGCGCCGATAATAGGAACAGTAATGGCGGCCACTACAAAGTCCCACTCAAAATGGCGCCCGTGGAAGCAAACAGTCACCAACCTTGTGCCAAACGTTGCAATGGACGAACCGTTAGCTGCACTTAACTGTGGGCCGCCGCCTTCGGCCGACCTGTCTGTCTTAGCAGGAGGGAGTAGGCTCTTTTGCGAGCCTGAGTCCACCAGAAACCGTCTTCCTGACATCGTGTCCTTAATGAAGAGCAGCTCACTACGTCCGCCAGCGCCCACAGCTGCTACTGAGCGCTGGCCCTGGAGTTTCCCGCCGCCTCAAACGTGCACGGAGGGACGCAGCGCCTCGCCTTGCCGCCGAACCGCTGGTGGAAGAAACAGAGGCCTCTCCAGCGCCGTCTCTGGGCAGTCACTTCAGCCACCACTGCCGGGTCCGCGTCCTCCGACGTCGGCTGCAGAGGCTCCGATGCCACACTCTGCACAGAGAACCTTCTGGCAGCCAGCAGGACCCGATCGGCCTCCTCAGCCAAACCTCGGCAGTCACCAGCGGCCAGACACGGGGAGTTAGCCAAAGCCGCGCGCACAGGAGACGGGAGCTGGCGCAGGAAAACGTGCGGGAAAAGGAACCCGCCGCCTTCGTCTGAGCCTAGCAGCGACAGCATATTGTCCATGAGATCCACAGCCGTACCGTCGCCCAAACCGGATAGGGAAAGGAGCCTATCTGCCCTCTCTGCGGTAGATAGGCTGTACCTCCGGAGCAGAAGATGTTTGAGGGCGACGTATTTATCGTGTTGTGGAGGGGCGCGCAACAGCTGCATGGCCCGGCGTGTGGACTGCTGGTCCAGCACAGCGACGACCAGATAGTATCTGGAGTCGTCCGCGGAGATTCCACACAGGTGGAACAGCGCCTCAACATGCTGGAACCACGAGGCCGGGTCGCTCTGCCAGAACTCTGGGAGCTTCACAGCCGTGGCGAGAACGGCCGGCTGCGAGAGTTGGGGCGGCGTGGCCGAAGTGGATTCACACACATCTTCTGCTCCAAACATGTTCAATTCGGGGTCACCAATGTGGCAGGAATGAGGAAAAACACATGAGACCAAGGCGAGTTTGATGTTTATTCCTCAACTCCAAAAAACCAAATGCAGCCGGAACAACCCTGCCCCGGCGAGCCCGGGAACGTAAACCACGCCCCCAGCTCACAGTCCTGCTGGGTGAGAGGCATAGCCCCTAGTGTCCGCCACACTATATATATATATATATATATATATATATATATATATATATATATATATATATATATATATATATATATATATATATATATATATATATATCCAGCAGTCATTGGGCGGCCAGCGGGGAGACAACCTGGACAGGCCGCCAGGCCATCACAGGGCCGACACACACACACACACACACCCATTCATTCCTAGGGACAATTTAATACTGCCAATTCACCTGACTTACATGTCTTTGGACTATGGGAGGAAACTGGAGCCCCCGGAGGAAACCCACAGTCCAAAGACATGTAAGTCAGGTGAATCAGCCATACTAAATTGTCCCTGGGTATGAATGTGTGTGTGTGTGTGTGTGTGTGTGTGTGTGTGTGTCGGCCCTTTGATGGCCTGGCAGCATGTCCAGGGTGTCTCCCCGCCTGCCGCCCAGTGACTGCTGGGATAGGCTCCAGCATCCCCGTGACCCTGAGAGCAGGATAAGCGGTTCAGATAATGGATGGATTTATATATGTCTTCATTCAATAAAACCTCAACGGTAGGGAAAGTACTCAACAAAAAAAAAATAAATTATATATATATATATATATATATATATATATATATATATATATATATATATATATATATATATAATGTGCACTGATGAGCCAAAACAATATGACCACCTGCCCAATATGTTGTTGATCTTCTGTGTGCTGCCAAAACAGTGCAGACCCTCTCAGGGATAGACTCTACAAGACCACTGAAGGTGTCCTGTGGTATCTGGCACCAAAACATTAGCAGCAGATCCTTTAAATCCTGTAGACAAACATAGCAAACATAGTATAAGATATATACAAGATTAGCCTTTAGTCTTCATTTGTATACGTCTTATATTATGTTTGCTATGTTTGTCTATGTCTGTCTTGCACTGTTTGGCAACGCCGCAGCCCTTATTTTATTTTTAACATGTACCTGCAAATTGTTTTTAATGAGAATAAATTGAATTGAATTGAACTGAACTGAACTGAACTGAAGTTGCAACATGGAGCCACCAAGGATCAGAGTTGTCGGTCCAACACGTCCCACAGATGCTCAATTGGATTGAGAGCTGGACAATTTGGAGGCCAGGGCAACACCTTGAACACTTCATGTTCCTCAAACCATTTCTGAACAATGGGCCTCATTCATCAATCGTTTGTACGTACAAATTTGTTCTTACACACCCATGGACGTTCGTCTCAGAGATGTACTTTATTAATCCCTGTGAGGAAATTAATCCTCTGCATTTAACCTATCCTAGCCGTGTAGCTAGGAGCAGTGGGCAGCTGCAGCGCCCAGGGACCAACTCCACTTCTTCTTCCCATGCCTTGGTCAGGGGCACTGACATGAGTATTAACCTAACATGCATGTCTCTGATGTTGGGAGGAAGCCAAGAGCACCCAGAGGGAATCCGTGCAGACACGGGGAGAACGTCCAAACTCCACACAGAAAGAAAGGACCTGGGACGAACAAAGGACCTTCTTGCTGTGAAGCAGCAGTGCTAACCACTGGGCCATTGTGCTGCCTGTGTAGAACCTGGGTAACCCCTGAATATAAACACCAATTGGCTAACACTGATGTCTTTGCAAGCCTGGGTGATTGCTTGTTGCAAGAGGTAGACAATTGGTGTGAGGGGGAAGGAATTACAAATAATCATCAGGCTTTGCTTCTGACTGTCAGACAAACTTGAGAGCCAAATAATTCCATGGGTGTGTAAATTTGTATGTACGAACAATTGATGAATGAGGCCCAATGTGTGACGTGTGGCAGGGAGCATTATCCTGCTGAAATAGGCCACTGCCATCAGGGAATGCCATTGCCATGAAGGGATGTACCTGGTCCGCAGTGATGTTTAGATAGGTGGCACTTGTCAAACTGACATCCACATGAATGGACAGACCCAGGTTTCCCAACAGAACATTGCCCGGTGCATCACACTCCCTCCACCCGCTAGTCGTCTTCCCACAGTGCATCCTGTTGTCTTCCCCAGGTAAATGGTGCACACATACATGGCCAACCAGTTGATCCAAAAGAAAATGGGACTCATAGCCCCATACATAGCAGGGTGCGATGCACTGTGTGTTGTGACGTATTCCTCCCATAACCGTCGTTCAAATTTTGTGTGACTTGTGCCACAATAGACCTTCTGTCGGTTCAGACCAGACAGGATGGCCTTCGTTGCCCTTGTGCATCGATGAGCCTTGGTTGCACAACACTCTGTCGCCAGTTTGTGGTTTGTCCCTTCACAGACCACTGTCAGTAGGTACTCACCACTGCGGACTGGGGCATCCCACAAGCCTTGCCGTTTCAGAGATGCTCTGACCCAGTCATCTGGCCATGACGATTTGGCCCTTGTCAAAGTCACTTAGGTTATTACTCCTGCCCATTTCTCCTGCATCCAACACGTCGACTACGAGAACTGATTGTTTGCTTAACATCTAATCTACCCAGACCTTGACATGTGCCCTTGTTTGGAGATAATCAATGTTACTCAGTTCACCTGTGAGTGGTCATAATGTTTTGGCTAATCTGTGTGTGTGTGTTCATGCCAGTATTAATCTTTTTAATGACCATCTTAAATCACATTCATACTTAATAGAACTCACAGTACAGGCTGTTCTCAGTGTCAACTTAGTTTCTCCTCTTTCTTTCCTTCTCCCTCCCCCTCTTTATTTCTGCCTTGTACCCCTGTATTTTTCTCTGGTTCCGTACTCTTCTACTACCTCTGTTGTTTTTTTTTTCTCACTCATCATATGGAGTGGACCTTTGAGTCATGCCTGTGTGCTGTGTTTTATATTCCTGTGCATCGAAGTGAGAAGGAGCGATGAAGCCATAGGAGACAGCACTAGGGGCTGTGTCGTCACCGGAGGACAGACATGTGGCTCCCCAACATCCTTCTCTGGCTTATCCTTCCCAGGTTGTCCCTAGCAACAGAACAGCCCAGCAGCTCATTGCACAAGTACATGAGAAACCACACTTTTTTGTGAAAGCAATTTACTGTAGTGTGTTCTGTAGTTTAAGGATATATACGTATATATATTGCAGTGTAGTTGTGTGTGTGTGTGTGTGTGTGTGTGAGAGAGAGAGAGAGAGAGAGAGAGAGAGAGAGAGAGAGAGAGAGAGAGAGAGAGAGAGAGAGAGAGAGAGAGAGAGAGAGAGAGAGAGAGAGAGAGAGAGAGAGAGAGAGAGAGAGAGAGAGAGAGAGAGAGAGAGAGGGAGGGAGAAAGAGAGAGAGAGATTGTTTTGAGGCATAAACAGTGGCTTCAAGCTCTCCATGATAGGACGTGCCTGCCAATATTCCAACC